>NC_044995.1:30058865-30145422 GCF_008728515.1 Papio anubis
TGGTATGCTACGTTTCAGTTACGTATTGTAGCTTTGGTGTATGTGGACAGGTATTAGTTTTAGATTTGGTTTTAGGGTAGTATTAGCTCAAGGCAATCAAATGATAATGAATCTTCGAATTAGCAAGCGGATGTAGCCTAATCAGTAAGCTATGCTTTGGTTGTAAGTGCACCTTCCCGAAATTACTTGCCTTACTGTGTTGCGACTTATCTCCTCTATATAAATGTCTGGGGTGTTTAATGGTTAAGTTAGTCATTAAATATACTTGAGGAGAGTGTGGCGGTGAATTAATAGAACAACTGCTTAGCTGGTTCAATTAAGCACTCTATTCTTAATTTACTGCTAAATCCTCCTTGGACTCTTAGGTTTCATAAGAGTTATCATTAAATTTTCTGGGGTAGAAAATGTAGTCCATTTTTTACCATCTCATGGGCTACACCTTGACCTAACGTTTTTACGGGGACAGTTATGCTGACTTTGCGACCTTGTTAGGGTTTGCTGAAGATGGTGGTATACAGGCTAAGCAAGAGATGGTGGGGTGGATGGGGTTTTATCGATTCTGAACAGGCTCCTCTAGGGGGGATGTAAAGCACCTTAAGGATTCTTTGAGTTTTAAGCTGTTCCTTGTAGTATTCTGGCAAGTAGTTTTGTTGTTCTAACTATTGAAGTTTAGGGCTAAGCATAGTGGGGTCTCTAATCCCAGTTTGAGTCTTAGCTATTGTGTGTTCAGAAATTTTAAAGCCACTTTTGTAGTTTATTTTATCAGCTAAGGTTTTCAATTTAGATGGAGTTTAAGCTTTATTTGACTAGTCCTAAAACACCCAACTACGCGGTTTTCATTAGCTTGGGTTAATCGTATGGCGGTGGCTGTACGAAATTGACCAACCCTAGATTATGCTTGCCAAGCTTAGTTAAACTTTCATTTATTGCTAAAAGGTTTGTCACTGCTGTCTCCATTAGGGGAGTGGCTGAGCAAAATGTCTTGAGAGCTGCATTATGCGTGCTTGATGCCTCCATATGATGGTAGTGATTTATCGGGTGTCTTCACTGGGGTGGGGATGCTTGCATGTGTAATCTTGCTAAGAGCTAATAGAAAGGCCAGGACCAAACCTATTTGCTCATGGGGTGTGCAAGTCCACCTAGACATTTTCAGTGTCTTGCTTTAGGTGAATTAAGCTACATAAGCACAGAGAGAAGTATAGTTGTGAGGTGCTGTCTTTCGGGTTGTGACAATGAGGGCCCATATTTAGTAGTGAACAAGTGCATGAGAGCAAGGAAGTAGGAAAGAGAAGGAGTGGGATGAAGTTAAGAGGGGTAAAGTGAAGTAATTCTGTGTTAGTTGAGGAAATGGCAGTTGAAGTTGTGCACACCTAAAAGGCAGCGATCTCTGGCTAGGTGTGTAGCTTTTGTTTTTGGGGTTTGGCAAGAGTGAATTTTTGGAGAAGAAGTCGAGATGGGGGTGGGGGGGTTTTTTGATAGTTTCCTGCGTTATTTGCAGTGTGATTGAAAATGGGTTACATGGTAATTATTGGTATGTCCTACAAGCATGAATTAAATAACACCTTGTAAAACTTATGTGGGGCTAGGATATTGAACGTAGGTGCGATTAATAATGGCATGGACTAGGAATCAAAGACAGGTTCTGCGGGACGTGTTGTGGTGGGACCAGCTTTCTGTGATGGGGTCGCGTGCAGACCAGAGATAAAAGATACCATATGCATGGAGAGCTCCCGTGACTGGTTAGTAGGGTGATAGACCCGTGATCCATCGAGATGTCTTATTTAAGGAGCGTGTGAAGCGATCTTAGTTATATAGCCCTGAGGTAAAGAACCAGATGCGGATGCGGTTCAAACCTGGCTACCCCCACAGTTTATGGGCCGGGCGAGAGTAGCACTCTTGTGCGGGATATTCATTTCATGGAGGATGGTGAACAAGGGACACCTAAGTGAGGGGGGTATCCGTGGTGAGGAGGATTAATTTAACTTGGATGTTAAATTAAATCTCACCACTCCCATTCAGCATAGTATTAGAAGTTCTCATGAGGGCAATCAGGCAAGAAAAAGAAATAATGGGTATTCAAATAGGAAAAGAGGAAGCCAAATTCTCTCTGTTTACCAAATGACGCTTGATTGTATGTTTAGAAAACCCCATTGTCTCAGCCAAATCTCTTTAAGCTGACAACTGGCAACTCTCAGGATATAAAATCCATTATTTAAAATCACAAGCATTCCTGTAATAATAAGAGAGCCAAATCATGGCTGAAACCATTCACAATTGCTACAGGAATAAAATACCTGAAATACCCAACTACCGAGATGTAGAAGGACCTCTTCAGGGGACAACTACAAGCCTACGCTCAAGAAAGTAAGAGAGGACACAAACAAATGGAAGAACATTCCATGCTCATGGATAGGAAGAACTGATATCGTGAAAATGGCCATACTGCCCCAAGTGATTTATAGATTCAATGCTATCCCCATCAAGCTACCATTAACTTTCTTCTACAGATTTGAAAAACTAAATTTCTTGGGAACTTAAGAAAAAAAGCTCATAGCTAGGAACAATCCTAATAAAAAGAACAAAGCTGGGAAGCATCCATATACCCTGACTTCAAACTATATATTACAGGCACGGTAGCAAAACAGTATGGTACGATGAGCAGATATACAGATCAATGGAGACAGAACAGAGGCCTTGAAATAACATCCACATCTACAACCATCTGATCTTTGACAAACCCTGAAAAAAAAAAACAAGCAATGGGGAAAAGAATTCCTATTTAATAAATGATGTTAGAAAAAACTGGCCATATTGAAACCACAAAGAAACTGGACCCTTCCTTATATGAGAAAAATTAACTCAAGATGGTTCTGGACTTCGTAAAACGCCTCAAAACCATAAAAACCCTAGAAGAGCTGAACAACCATTCAGGACACAGGCATGGGCAAAGACTTCATAACTAAAACACCAAAAGCAATGGCAACAAAAGCCAAATTGACAAATGGGACCTAATTAAACTAAAGAGCTTCTGCACAGCAAAAGAAACTATCCAGAGTGGGCAGGCAGCCTAGAATGGGAGAAAAAAATTTCCAATATATCCACCATCTGACAAAGGGCTGGCCATCAGGATCTATAAAGAGGCAAGCAATTGCAAGAAAAAAAAAACATCAAAAGAAAAGTGGGCAAAGGATATGAACAGATACTTCTCAAAAAAAGATATTTATGTGGCCAACAAACATATGAAAAAAAGCTCATCATCACGGGTCATTAGAGAAATGCAAATGAAAACCACAATGAGATACCATTACATCCCAGTTAGAATGGTGATCATTAAAAAGTCAGGAAATAACAGATGCTCGAGAAGATGTGGAGAAGTAGGAATGCTTTTACACTGTTGGTTGGAGTGTAAATTAGTTCAGCGACTGTGGAAGACAATGTGGCAATTCCTCAAGGATCTAGAACTAGAAATACCATTTGACTCAGCAATTCTATTACGGGGTATATACCCAAAAAATTATAAATCATTCTACTATAAAGACACATGCACACACACGTTTATTGCAGCACTATTCTGGCAGCAAGATTTGGAACCCACCCAAATGCCCATTAGTAATAGACTGGATAAAGAAAATGTGGCACATACACACCACGCAACAGTGTGCAGCCATAAAAAAGGATGAGTTCATGTCCTTGGCAGAGACATGGATAAAGCTGGAAACCATCATTCTCAGCAAACTAACACAAGAACAGAAAACCAAACACAGCATGTTCTCACTCATAAGTGGGAGTTGAACAACGACAACACAGGGACACAGGAAGGGGAACATCACACACCGGGGCCTGTGGTGGGGTGGGAGGCTAGTGGATGAATAACATTAGGAGAAATACCTAACGTAGATAACAGGTTGATAGGTACAGCAAACCACCAGAGCACGTGCATACCTATGTAACAAACCTGTACGCTCTGCACATGTACCCCAGAATTTAAAGTATAATTTTAAAAAAATCAAAACAGAATATTAATAAGAAATGAGCTGCCAAAAGGTGGTATAAAACAAATATTTCGACAGTGGAGCAGCACTCCTCAACATCAGGATACACCCTTCTCAATAGCTCATACAACATTTCTTGATAGACCACCTCTTAGACTGAAAATGCCTGGTACTAAAACTGAAATTTTGTGGGAATTATTTTCTGTAATTTAAACTCAAATGCAAGTACTAGCAATAATGAACAGAAACTGGAAAAAAAAAATGTGAGGCATGGTGGCTCACGTCTGTTATCCCAGCACTTTGGGAGGCCGAGGCAGGTGGATCACGAGGTCAGGAGATCAAGACCATTCTGGCCAACATAGTGAAACCCTGTCTCTACTAAAATGTGAAAAACTAGCCAGGCTTGGTGGCACACATCTGTAGTCCCAGCTACTCAGGCAGGCTGAGACAAAGGAATCGCTTGAACCCAGGAGGCAGAGGTTGCAGTGAGCCGAGATCGTGCCACTGCACTCCAGCCTGGAGATAGAGCAAGATTCCGTCTCAAAAAAAAAAAAAACAAACCATATATATATATATACACACACATAGGAATTTAACAAAACACTCGAGCACGCTCTTATGTAAAGGTTGTAATAGTTAATATTATAAAGATGTTCATCCTGGTCAATCCTGGTCAATGTAATCTACAAATTTAATGAAATGTTTTTCAAATTTCTCATTGTATTTTTGAAGAAACAGAAACAGCAACCCCAAAAGTATATCGAACCCCAAAGGCAATAAAGTTCCCATCAATCTTAAAATAATAATAATAAAAAGGAATGTTGCAGGCATTAAAGTTCCTGATTTCAAAAGACATTACAAAGTTACAGAATTAAAACAATCTGGTATAAGGATGAAAATTAAACTAATGAAATAGAATGCAACCCATATATATATACTTTAACATGTATGGTCATATGAGGAGTCATTTACATAGCAATAATTATTACTGTAAGCTAACAGGTAAAGGCAATGCAAATTTCCATCACCAAATCATTCAGTAAATACAATTTGAAATATAAAAATACTGGAATATCACTCAGTTTTCAACAAGCAGAAAACAGTCTACCAATTATAAAGGTAAATCTTGATAACGTTATGCAAAATGAAATGTCAGCCACAAAAAGACAAAGATTGTAAGAGATAGACAGATATAAAGCATTTACACTCTTAGAAGCAGATAAAAAGAAAAAGGTGCCCTATTTGCTTAACCCCCAACAGCAAGAAAGTTTGTCAGTCATCCATGACAAAAATGTCTTAATGAGAGAACCAGGCATCATGGTTAGTACCTGTAATGACAGCTACATAGTACAGTAAGGTTGGAGAATTGCTTCGGAGGCCAAATACGACCAGCTGGGTTTGAGTGAGACCCCATCCTGAGAATAGGAGTGCTAAGAGCTTTGGGGATCCAGGAATTGTGAAACTTGCTGAGCCCAGATTGAGGCACCTTTTTCAGAAGGCAAGATTTCATTAGGTGGCAAACTTCTGGACCCTGCTGCTGACTACAGACAGAAATGTCCCACCAACTCCATCCCACTGAGGAATTTTGGGCACCTCTGGCATCCCAAACTTCTCCCAGCCACAGTCTGTGAGAGGTCTTGGTCTTCCAGAAGCCTGGAGAGATACCCATTTAGAGCCAAGCTGGCAGGCCTGCAGACCTTGGTCCCAATAACAGTTCCATGATTCAGTTCCAGCTTCCTAAGCCACAGTTCATCGCCAGTTCTGCCTATGTAGAAACCCACAGTGACCTCAGAAATCCTCTCTGGTACTCAGTACAAGCCATACTAATCCACATCCTAATATAAAGCCCTGTATGCGAGACTGACTGCAGAAACCTGCCCTAGCATCTATCCTACTGAGCAAAGTCCTGAAGGATATTTACTGTGTCCAAAAGTAAAATGGGAATTACAACTACCCAAGTCCTTTATGATAAGCTGACCCTAGTGCAGAGCCAGCAGCCTTGTGACCAAGCTACAACCCCGCTCTACTACAAACCCAGAGGGCATTGTATCACCCTGGGGGCCCAAGAAAGGAAGATTTTTACCCTCTGAAACCAGTTTATCAAAACTTTCAGGTGTTGCTCCTTCAAATTGAGACACTAACGCAAAAGTATATTGTGCCCATCGTCAAAGCTTCTATTTTAACACAGCACTTGATATATGTGGAAGAAAAATTAGTCAAAAAATTTTTAAAGTCATTGAAATTGAAGACAAGTAAAACATTGCTGCTTGTAGATCATGCAATGTTCTCTATAAAAAAACCATAAACAGTACATTAAAACCTTTTAAAACTAATAAATACACTCAGTAAATTAGCAAAATATAAGAGTGCTTATACAGTTATCATTCCATACACTTAAACTATCTGATAAAATAGAGGAAGAAAACAATATATTTAAAATAGCACTAAAATAATAAATATCTGAGGACAAATTTAACCGAGGAACTGAAAAACTTTTCAAGTGAAAGATTTATCAATGAAAAATGAGAGAACACAAATAAATTTAAATACATTTTCTCTATCGATTCAAAGAATAAACGCTAAAACACCATATTATCCAAAGTGATCTCTAGATTCAATAAACTTTCTATCAATATTCCAGTGGTTTTTTTTCATAGTAATGAAAAATACAATCATAAAATTTACATGAAACTACAAGAAACTGTGAATAGCCAAAGCAATCTTGAAGAAAAAGAAAAAAGCAGAAGGACATCATACTTTATAATTTCAAACTATATTTCAAAACTATAATAAAAACAGGATGAAATGTGCAGAAAAATGAACAAAAAAAACACCCAATAATACAGAAATCACTACTCTCACACATTTCAGAGATGATGGAAAAAGAGAACTTAAAAGATAGTCTAACGTGGAGAGTCTTAACATTATGCAAACATCTGTGTGTCCACAAAAACAAAAACGAAAAAACTCAGATTGCACACTCTCTTGTATGCCATGAACAGTACTTTGGCTGTCACTGTAAACTTGAAGGAAGATTACTGAAGGAAAGAAGAATTCTTAGATATTTTACACAAAGCAAAGAAGATGCCCCTGTGTGAGAGAAAATTTAAAAATAAAAATAAAAATTAGGCTTTCCAGAAACTATTTCTTTTGGAACACTGCTTCCCATATCACTTTAAGGACTTGCTTTCTTCTTGACTTTGGACTGCATACATATTGTCTGTTGTAATTCACTCTCTCACCTACTGGGGGATTCTTCATCATCATCTCTTCATTCAGAACTCTTTCCTTGCTCAGAAAGTACGTTCTGGTCTGAAGCAGGGACATGTTTTATTAAAAATAAGTAACATGCCTCTTGCTCATATTCTCCCATTAACAACTTAATAATGTGCTCAGTAAAGAGGATTTAATACAATATTCTAATACATTTATCCCAAAATACTAAATTACAACAGAAATTTCTAAATATTTAGAAAATACTCTAATTTTGTGGGTTCTTACTTTTATCACCTGGTACTACTGAATTAAAAATTGGTGGTGGTAATTAGATTTTAAAGTGTGAGCAATAATATTTTATGCCAGTAAAATTTTGAAATTACCATTAGTAATCTAAAAGTAGAGGACAGAAGGGCTCAAGAATGTGGTAAAGTCAGATGAAACATCTTGAAATTTTTTTTCTCTATGGAGAAACTCCTATGATTTTCTTGGTAGAAATCTAAAGCATAAATTACCAAAAAGAAATTATACAAAGAGCAATGCTGGCGGGCGGTGGCTCCAAGCCTGTAATCTCAGCGCTGGGAGGCTGAGGCAGGCGGATCCACGAGGTCAGGAGATGAGACCATCCTGGCTAACGGTGAGCCCCATCTCTACTAAAAATACAAAAATTGGCGAGGTGAGGGTGGCAAGCCTGAGTCCCAGCTACCGGGAGGGGCACAGGGCAGGAGAATGGTGAACCCGGGGAGGGGCTTGCAGTGAGCTGAGATCCGTCCTGCACTCCCAGGCTGGTGACAGAGGCCAGACTCCGTCTCCAAAAAAAAAAAAAAAAAACAGCAATGCTGTTGGGAGCCGAAAGCCTGAGGGCTGTGACCAACTCAGCATTCCACTGGACTTGAATGAATCAAACGGCAAATTGTTTATCATGAATGCAGAATGTGGGCAAACTTGCTTCTGCTCATGCTGCCAGAAGGTACACTGAGGACAGTCACTCCCTGGTGCCATGCTCCTTGAAGTTAACTACTGGAACATCTGGAGAGTACTGTTTAAAGAATACAGTCACTAAGTCAAGCAGCTGACCACAACCTCCCCCTTCTCCCTATCTCCTTTACTCAGTAAATACGAAGAGCTATAGAAGTTCACGGCCCTTGTTCACTAGAAGCAAGGAGTCCCCTGGTGCCGTCTTTGTCTTTTATTCTGCATTCAACACCTCACATTCAGACCAATAAAGTCCATAGCAAATAGAACTATATAAGCATTATACTAGGAATTCGTATTAAATTATTCTCTCACCCAGGAAGACCAGGTTTCTGTAGTTCTCTATCACATTCCTATATAAATTCTGCTGTGCAGTGTCCAGGCATTGCCACTCCTCCACAGAGAATTCTATGGCCACATCCCGAAATGTCAATGATCCCTGGAAAACACACACAAACTCACTTATTTATCAAGTGGTCATGGCCATAATTTTTAATTTGACTCAACGTAAAATGGAGAGAGTAAACAGAGCTGGTTCTGACTTCTAAGGGTGACTGAAATAATTCAGCCATCGTTTCAACTAGAAATATTCTCTAATGTATTCTCTAACTCTGAGAAAACAAAGTGATATAAGATCCATAACACCAGTGTATATATAGTATTTTTCTGGACAATAAAGTATAAAATTGAGGGCATAAACACTAACATGTACAATTTTGAGTGCTACATTTACATCATACAGAATTAATTGTGTGCCGGGCATGGTAGCTCACGCCTGTAATCCCAGCACTTTGGGAGGCGAAGTGGACAGATCACCTGAGATTAGGGAGTTTGAGACAGTCGATAACATGGAGAAACCCGTCCCTACAAAACAAATTAGCTGGGCATGGTGCTTTGTGTTTGTAATTCTATATATATACTTAGGAGGCTGAGGCAGGAAAATGGTTTGAATCCAGGGCCGGAGGTTGCGGTGAGCTGAGATGCAGCACCATTGCCCTCAGCCTGGACAACAGAGTAGAAACTCTATCTCAAAAAAAAAAAAAAAAGAATTAATTGTGTGTATTTTTCAGATGGACATACTTTTGTATATTATTCAGATGGAATAGACATGTTGAGTTAGAAACTATCACTCAAATTTTAATGTACAATAAGCTGGAGATCCTGTTAATGCAGATTTTTTTTTTTTTCAGAAGATCGAGGTAAAGTCTGAGTTGCTGAATTTTTAACAAGCTCATCAGTAATGCAAATAGCGGCCCAAAAGACTATTTTGTCAAATATCCAGTAATTGAATGACCCTGTGTTTTTCTGGTTTGTAAATAAAGATGAGAGCCTTCATTTTCCAAAAACAGACAAATGCAAAGGAAACCTAAGAAAGAAGGGCAGCTGCCAGATTAAATGTGGTGGTTTGTTCACATCAGCTGCATAAAGATACTTAACAATGAAGAGAAAAATAATTAATTCTATAGTAAAAAATGTATCAGAGAGCTTATCAACTAAGTGATTTATTAACATCAACTACACTAGAACAAACTTTTATAAAGTCCTGATGCACCCAGAAGGACACAGCATTACTGCTACAGAGATACTGCCCCCCTGAAAGGTAAATTATGATCAAGATTAACCATAAGGAAACATTAGTTTTATGGAAAGTTCAAGATACAGGTATCTCCCATGTTCTGTAATTTTTAATAGTGATTTTAAATAGTCTTTCTTTAGCACTGTAAAGAGCAGTTATCTCCTATCAAATTTTTTATAATTTTCTGGGTAATAAATACCATACTGCTTCAATGAGTATTTTCTTAATCCTGTAGTGCATAGACATAATAAGAACACAGATGAGACCTCAACATTACATGTTCTCTGTCTTCACTAAAAACCCCAGGTTTTCCCCAACAGAATTTGAATTATCTACACCTTCTATGTTCAACAGCCTAGGGACATTTTAATATTGCAGTTATAAATTCATAGTAAGGATTTCTGCATGGCATATAAGAAGCCATAATGTAGAAGGCTCTGGTGTATTATAGAAAAATGTCTATTTTTTCAGAGACTTTGATTATTGTGGGAGTACCTTTAAAGTAGTTAAGACAAACTCATAAGGGAGGAAAAACACAAGTAGAGAAGTACAGGTTTGCAAGTACCAAACTTGTTTCCTGGAGGAAGCAGAGTGGATACAGATCTTGATCTGAGACATATTTAGCTGGAAAAAAAAGGCCATTTTTTCCTCTTTCTCCTCCTTCTCTAGGATTATTTCTCAGATAAAATTCTCTGGGCAAATTATACCTGCATCTTGAGAACATACCTTTAAAATTAATAGCTCAGCTACAGGTCCTACCTGCTGTCACCACATCTACAGGCAGAAGAACCAAGACAGAGAAACTCCACCCATTTCTGTCCTTTATAGGAGAAGAGATTGAGAAACAATGAGTAGCTCCACAGAGATAAAAATACACTTTTATTTTGTCCTCAGGAGCCATCCCCTGACACAGGCACCAGCAATTTCCACTACAGTACTGGAAATATAGGCCACGCTGTCCTGTCCCTACCAAATCCAAACAGAACGGGTTCTTGAACCACCCTTTAATGCAAAGATGGAACTTAACTCTCATGAATGTATTTTGAATTCCTCATACTTGATTCTGACCTCACCTTAGAGTCACATGAACCACTTAATTAAAATAACATGGATGCTTCCACCAGAACAATAAACAGAATCCATGGACAGGGCACAAGTAAAGAGAGTTCTGCAAAATGGCCAGGTGACACTCATTAGAAGCCTGGGCTGATAACCCAGCACTCTCGTCACAACACAAATACTTCTGGTACAAATGAAGACAATCATTCTTCATTCTAAAGTATTATATTCTTTGCTGACTCTAAAGTTTACAGAGAAAACAGAAGGTAGCAATTTCTGAGTAAGTCTGCATTTGGAAAACAACATGTGCACATGTACTAATGCAATGTTTATTAAGCAGGTACTATGGGCTCAATAGGATGTTACAGAGCACTGTGATAGCACATTATGTGGTTTAATCCTAATAACTTACCCTACGAGTCGATACTCGTGTTCAATAATTCGAATGCAAGGTTGGCATTTCTAAGCTACATTTAGTCATCATTGGTTTTCAAAAGTGCAAAGACTAAAGGTGAAATAAGGCAGAATAGAAGAATGCAGGTGGAAGGTTGTCTAATTTGGTCAATTTTAGTATGTTTCGCGCAGGACATGGTCAAGCTGGGTGAAAACAAGTTGCTAAATAATGTTTCTGCAAGCACTGGTTTTAATAAAAAATTTGAAAAGTAAGATCCTATAATACATACTTTATATTTCCCATTTATCTGTTGGGTTGCAGAAAATGTTGAGCAGCAACTCTAAAAAGGCAACAGGATTCATGACCCAAAACTCTGATCTCTTCTAATCAGTTCTGTGAGGCAAGGCAGCCAGGGTGAGGCCAGACATAAATAAGGACTCTAAAGGGTGAATAGACAGGGGCTGGGGGCAGGTGTGCAGCCGATGTACAATTAAGTTCTCTATGCCACTGGGGGTATTGTCAGTTCATTTTTTAAAGCTTACTTAAGTAAACCTAAGTCTGAGTTTGTATAATTTTAATCTTTTTTGCCACTGCCCTGCAAATTTTATATTATATGCTAATAAGCAATTTTTAAAAATCCCTTAAGGTTATCTAGAATAATTTTTGTAGAAGAAAAGTAAGTATTCTGGCCAGGTGCGGTGGCTCACGCCTAGAATCCCAGCACTTTGGGAGGCTGAGGTGGGTGGATCACAAGGTCAGGAAATCGAGACCATCCTGACTAACACGGTGAAATCTGTCTCTACTAAAAATACAAAAAAAAAAAAATTAGCTGGGCGTGGTGGCAGGCGCCTGTGGTCCCGGCGACTCAGAAAGCTGAGGCAGGAGAATAGCATGAACCGGGAGGAGGAGCTTGCGTGAGCGAATCGCCACTGGACTCCAGCCTGGGCGACAGAGCGAGATTCTATCTCAAATAAAAAAAAAGAAAAGTATTCTTAGCAGGCTAAAATAAATACAAATAATAATGACGACTCTTCTAAGTTCAGGTGTAGACATCAGAAGCCACAGTATAAAGAAAGTGACCCAAATAAAGCCCCAATTTTTGCACACATCTATTTACTGTACCCACCATCTGATGTATATTTCTTTTTTTTTTTTTTGAGGCCAGGAGTCTGTCATCATGGGCTGGAGTGCCGTGGCGGGATCTCAGCTCACTGCAAGCTCGCCCCGGGGTTTCGCCATTCTCCTGCCTCAGCCTCCCTAGTAGCTGGGACTGCAATCCCGCCTTCGCCCGGCTAGTTTTTTGTATTTTTAGTAGAGGCGGGGTTTCACTGTGTTGGCCAGGATGGTCACCGATCTCTGACTTCGTCGCCACCTCCACTGGATAACGAGCCACGACCTGATAATATTTCAACCATATTTCCAGTTGCTAGTCTAGGCTAAAACTGCCGGGATGGTAGGAACCATGACTGCTTCATCTATTTTTCTTTTCTTTTTCTGTTTTTTGAGATGAAGTCTCACTTTGTTGCCCAGGCTGGAGTGCAAAGATGGGATCTCGGCTTACTGCAGCCTCCACTTCCCAGGTTCAAGAGATTCTCCTGCCTCAGCCTTGCAAGTAGCCAAGCCTACAGGCATGAGCCACCACACCCAGCTACTTTCGGTATTTTTAGTAGAGATAGGATTTCACCATGTTGGCCAGGCTGGTCTCAAACTCCTGATCTCAGATGATCCACCCATCTTGGCTTCCCAAAGTGCTGGGGTTACAGGTATGAGCCACTGCACCTGGCCTGCTTCATCTATTTTTTTTTATGACTATATGAAATGGAAGCAATTAGTTTATCTGTTTGAGCCTCCAGACCTCCTGATTTTTTACCCAAGTACCAGGGAACTGGAAAAACTCTCATCTGGATACCAATCAAAGATACTTCTTGTGTAAGGGGCAAAACAAACACAGGATGACTCATTTCTCTCACACTGGGACAGAAGCAGAATTAATCACTCTTGTCAGCCTGACACAATTCTGTTCTGGACATTCTCAAATATCTCAAAGATTCACAGGTGATTGTGAGAGGGTTCCCAGTGACCTGGGGCTGATGGTCCACTGATAAGCCAGGCAGAGAAGACTCAGGATGATTCTAAATAAAAAATGGAACTGCCTTGGTTGAACTCCAGAACCTGGGTCATCCATCCTGATTTGCTAGCTGTCCTGATTTGCTAGCTGTTGGGTAAGTAGAAGGACAAGAATGCTTTACTCCAGTATCACATTTTACAGGTAGGTAGAGTTGTGGTTGTGGCTCTGGATACTTTGTGGCCTTAAGATGCTTGTTTACACTTACAGATTCTGCCATCAGATTCTATTTACTCCTGGAGCCTCTCACATAACTGTGGCAGGTTAATGACGAAGATGTGAAAAGGTCAAAAAGCCACACTCTCAAAAGAGGAATTAAAAATGTCTATGTTGATATCTCACAATGCAGAAAATGCCTCCTGTTGGTTTTCTATAAATTCTAAATCCAAAGTCCGGCCCTGCCTTGTAAATCCCAGGCAGAGGTCAGCCAGACCTTATTTGCAAATTCTAGGTGAAATCAACCTCACTCTGCATTTTTGGGTGTTACAGCAAGTAAAGTGAAATCAAAGGAGAGATTCCCTCATAGAGGCTGCTCTAGAACATTCTAAATAATAGTTTACCTTAAAAAAGCTGACACGACGTGAACAAAAGCAGACAGTTTATTTGGGTCAAGCTTAAGGATTTTAACTTGAGACAAAATATTCAAGTTGCCTGGAACCTACACTTTGATTAGCAGCACTTACAAGTGGATTTGTAAAGGCAAAAAAAAAAAAAAAAAAAAAAAAAGGAACAGTGAGTGCTCACTGATACAAAATTGGTTGTGAGAAATTCTTATTTATGTAAAGAAATAACTTTAATAATTGATTGGATATACATCAAGGTTAAGGATATGGAATGTAGTGTCCAGTGTGGAATTAGTTTAATTTATAGCTACTTGTGGCAACAGTGAACAGTTTCAAGAGATATATAGCTGAAAACAAAGGGAGAGAAACATGACTGTGCTCTCATTTTAATGTCTCTCTGAGTTTGATACCTAAAAGGACTTGCATTCCTCAGATAAAAACTTGTTTTTTCCGTATCAATTCTCAAGACCTAGATTTAGAATTTGGAGCTGCAAATTCAGGCCCTGCATGGGTAAAGTAGCAGCAATATTCAAGGTAAATGTTACCTGAACATTTGTGGGCATTTTAGCACAAGGAAGGAGGGAGAAATGGAGAGTCTCATGTCTACAGGTCTACTCAATGCACATATTTTACTGATTGGGTTTCGGTGACAGATGGTCACTGAATCAGTTTCAAGTCTGAAGACACAAGTCATCAGAAGAGGTAAAATGGTTAATATCTGACCTACGAGGTTTGTAGACATCTGGTCTAGCTTCTCTAAAAGTGACTGTAGAGGATGATAGAGACCAAGTAGGCAGAGACTCAATTCCACCTGCATATTTAGGGGACAGCATGCACTTCACTGCACAATTGTGAATTGACTGGAAGCCAAAAAGGCCCATCTAGAGTAAAGCTTAGTTGGTACCTTATGTGTTTACATTATGTCTGGTAATTCTAGACTGGGTTTGGAAAATATAATTAAAAGCAAAATTTTCTTTAGCCCCAAAGGAACTCCACAATAACAGAACAGAAAGAAAACTGTTTTATGATACAATTACATGTGAATGTGACATGCATTACAGTCAATTTGCTCAAGAGATTGCAAAGACAGAAAGACAATCACCATAATTCGTCTACAAGTAGAATTTACAGCACCATGTCACACATAGTTCATCCTAAATTCACCTGGTAGTTGGGAAGGCCATCCATGTATGCTAAATGGTTATAATCAATGAAAAAATAAACTTTTCACATCTTCATGACTGGAGGTAGTTGTGCAACTTGAACCCCAGTGTCTGGTGAAGGTAGGCTTTGACTCTTCTACAAAAATTGTTGATTCGGGTGCTATCTTTTTGGCTATTTAAATTTTAAAGTAATAGCTCTCTACTTCCCGAGCATTGGGCTTGAGCACTCCTGTTTCCCTCTCCTGGTGGCTAGTGTATTCTCCTGACCCCTACCATCTGCCACTGAGGCACGGCCCACAGCACAGGGCTCACAGTTGGAAACTCACATCTTAGTTGAATCCCAATTGCCACAGCAGCACTCCGGTGCCACATCAGAGAGTGAAGCCTGAGCAGCAGGAGGAGAGTCTGCAGACCTCCTGGGTAGAATTGCACCTTCACAATAATAGAAAAGGGAGCAGTGTTTCAGCCTCAGTTTTTATTTATAATGGTGACATGAAAAAAATACTGCTGGGTTTTAGCATGACTCCAGATAGAGATAGCTCTGAGAGTTCTCACTGTGACAGCCCACGTCTTTCACAGATACCATGGGATACTAATAGGGTTTCTGAAACAGACACGCAATGCATTCGAGAGAAAAACAGCTCTTGTTCTGAGAAAAATTATATTGAGCGAAAAAAGTTAAAATGTCTTAAGAAAAAACTGAGATTGGAGATAAGATTGATCAAGTCAGCCAGAAAATACCTCCCTAAGAAGAATTTCTCTCCAAACACCGAAAGTGCATAGCTACTCTCAGCAAGAGAAACATGAGCATTATTGAATAAAGGGGGCATATTCTCAGCAGAATTTTTTTTTTTTTTTTTTTGAGATGGAGTTTCATTCTTGTTGCCCAGGTTGGAATGCAATGGTGTGATCTTGGCTCACTGCAACCTTTGCCTCCTGGGTTCAAGTGATTCTCCTGTCTGAGCCTCACAAATATCTGGGACTACAGGCATGCACCACCACACCCGGCTAATTTTGTATTTTTGGTAGAGACAAGTTTTCACTATGTTGTCCAGGCTGGTCTCAAACTCCTGACCTCAGGTGATTCACCCACCTTGGCCTCCCAAAGTCCTGGGATTAGAGGCATGAGCCACCGTGCCCAGTTCTCAGCAGAATTTTAAAAGATTTATCTTCCATCTCTGCTGCTCTCTTATTTCCTAACCATTGAATGTGAGATCTATATTGGAATGTATCTGACAGCTTCCACCAGCACTTTTTTATAAAACATTGAAATCTGTGTTAATATAGTAGAATATATTAGAGCTTGCAACATAGCTAACTGGAGAGCCATTATGGTTTTTGGGTAGCCATATCACCTGTCTTTATTTGTCCCATAATAGCAGCATACTAATTTGGTAAAATATGACACTAAAATTATGCTTACCTATAATTATTACTATTGGATAAATTAATAAACATTCAGACTAATATCTACTGTAACAATTTAATGGTAAATTTCCTTGGATATCAGATATACATATATAAGTATGACTAATTTTATGTACTTGTCATAAGGTATGTAAGATTTTTAAAAATTATCTGAACTATAATTCAGTTAAAACACTGTATTTCAAAAGTATGAATAACAATATTAAAATAACTAAGGAATTCAAAGTAAACATTGTGGCCTTATATTCATACTATTGTAGAAAATACTGTTTAATTTATATGAATGCAAGTTGTCTACAAACACTACACATAACTGCACTAACTGTACTGAAGTAACCCAAGTACAACAGACTCCACTGTTCAGTTTATACACTGAACTCTTCTGGCTTTTGCAGTGTAAGTATGTCAGCCTGCAAATAATCACCTTGGATAATCAGGTTTCTGCCAAAGAACTTACTCAGTATCTTTTAGTCTATATTATTCTGTATTGCTAAATTTATTCTGATCTTCGTGCTCAACTTTTTAATGCTCTTGAAATGAAGTTTACTCTGAACAAATCTGTGTCTAGTTTAAAGACTAAAGATAAAAAAAAAAAAATAATCTTTTGCCAAGACAAAAAGAAAGCAATGAATCTCAGGTCCCAAATAAAGACAATTCTGAGTCAAAAAGAATGACAAAAGGTTTGTTTCATTGTTAATATGATTTACATATATTTCAAAAAGCAGAAGAAATATATACACATAATCTAAACCTTTTTTTAAAAATCAGCAAGTTATCCTCCCTTATTTTCACATATGAGAATAAAGCCTCTTGTTGTAAATTTATATTTTCTCTTAAAACAGCCAGGTCTCTGGACAAGTTCTTGAACTCTTGGACATCTGAATTTTGCACACTGTGTGCACTTGAAAGGACGTTTATGGGGGGGAAAGCAGAAGAGAGAAAGGTGTTATAAAAAAATCCATGGGTTCACATGAATAAAGCAAGTTCTTAGAGACCTATGAAGAGACTTAGAATCTGACACAGTAATAATCAGAGACTACATCTCACAGGCACTAACGGACAGATCACTGAAGAAAAAAATTAACAACAATATTAGGACCTCAACTCAACACTTGACCAAATAGTCCTAATAGACATCTACAGAACTCTTCATCTAAAAATACCATAATACACATTCTTCTCATTACCACGTGGCACATACTCTAAAATTGACCACACAATCAGAAATAAAACCATTCTCAGCAAATTCAAAAATCCCAAAATGATGCAAACCACACACACAGACTATAGCTTAAGAAAAATATAATTCAATGCCAATAAAACAACTGGAAACCATACAATTAAATAAAAATTAAATGGCCTACACTTGAATAACTTTTTGGTAAATAATGAAATTAAAGCAGAAACCAAGAAGTCTTTTGAAACAAATAAGAACAAAAATACAACATACCGGAATCCCTGGAATACAGCTAAGGCAGTATTACAAGAAAAATTTATAGCATTAAATCTTCACATCAAAAAGTTAGAGCTCAGTTTAACAACCTGACAACATAAACAAAAGACTGAGAGTAGCAAAAGCAAATCAGCCGCTAAGCTAGCAAAAGACAAGAAATAACCAAAATCAGATCTGAACTGAAGAAGATTTAGACATGAAAAACTACAAAATATCAAGAAATCCAGGCATTCAGTCTATTTTTTTAAAAAAAGGTAAATAAACTACTAGCTAGATTAATGAAGAAGATACAAATAAACACAATTAGAAATGAGAAAAAGATACATTACCACTGACCCCACAAAAATATACTGAAGTCTATGAATATACTATGCACATAAGCAAATATAAAATAAAAAATATATATATATACTGAAGTCTGTATGAACATACTATGCACATAAAAAAACAAAACAAAACTCTAGAAGAAATGAAAAAATTCTGGAACAAATACATCCTCCCAAGACTGAATACACACAAAAACATCAAAGCCCTAAATAGATAGATAAGCTCAAAAAATTGAAAGAGTAATAAATAAACTACCAATCAAATGAAGCTCAGGACCAGACATATTCACAACTGAATTCTACCAGATGTACAAATAGAAGCTGATATTATTTCTACTAAAACAATTTCAAAAGATTAAATTATTTCTACTAAAACAAAATCAAAAAATTAAAAAGAAGAAACTCCTCTCCAACTCATTGTGTAAGAACAGCATCATTCTGATACCAAAACCTAACAGAGATAAAACAAACAAAAAAAAGGCAACTTCAGGCCAATATCCTTGATGAACATTGATGCCAAAATCTTCAACAAATGGCTGGGCCTGGTGGCTCACACCTGTAATCCCAGCACTTTGGGAGGCCAAGATGGGCTGATTACCTGAGGTCAGGAGTTCAAGACCAGCCTGGCCAACACGATTAAACCCCGTCTCTTCTAAAAACACAAAAAAATTAGCTGGGTATGGTACCACACAACTGTAAGCCCAGCTACTCAAGAGGCTGAGACAGGGGAATCACTTGAACCTGGGAGGCAGAAGTTGCAGTGAGCCAAGATCACACCACTGCACTCCGGCCTGGGTGACACAGCAAGACTCCATCTCAAAAAAAGAAAAAAAAAAAAAGAAATCGTCAACAAACTACTGGCAAACCAAATCCAGCAGCTTATCAAAAAGCTAACCCGCTGTGATAAACTACGGTTTATTTTGGGGATTCAAGGTTTGTTCAACATACACAAATCAATAAATGTGATTCATCACATAAACAGAATTAAAGAGAGAAACCACAAGACTATCTCAATAGATGCACAAAAACGCTTTCAATAAAATTTAACATTTTTCACGTTAAAAACCCTCAACAAACTAGGCATTGTAGGTACATACGTCAAAATAGTAAGTTATCTATGACAAACTCACAGCCAACATACTGAATGGACAAAACCTGGAAGCATTCCTTCTTGATAACTGGCACAAGACAAGGACGTCTTCTCTCAACACTCCTATTCAACATAAAATTGGAAGTCTTAGCCACAGCAATCAGGCAAAAGATAAAAATAAAAGGCATCCAAACAAAAAGAAAGTCAAACTATCCCTATTTGCAAACAACATGATTCTACATCTGGAATCCCATATACTCTAAGCAGAAAAGCTCTTTAAACTGACAACTTGAGTAAAGTCTCAGATACAAAAGAAATGTACAAAAATTAGTAGCAACCCTGTATATCAAAAACATGTAGGCCAAATCTGAATGGAAAACACAATCCCATTCACAACTGCCACAGAAAAGAATAACATATCTAGAAATGCAGATAACCAGAAAGGGAAAAGATCTCTATGACAAGAATTACAAAACAATGCTTAAAGAAGCCAGAGATGATACAAACAAATGGAAAACCACTTTATGCTCATGAATAAAAAAGATCACTATCATAAAACGGTCATACTGCTGAAATAAATTTACAGATGTAATGCTAATTTAATCAAACCACCAAAATATTTTTTAACAGAACTAAAAAAACAATTTTTAAATTCACACGGAACCAAAAAAGAGCCGAATAGCCAAGGCAATTGTAAGCAAAAACAATAAAGTTGGAGGCATTACATTACCTGACTTCAAACTATACAACAGGGCTACAGTAAACCAAGCAACATGGTACTGGTACAGAAACAAACTCATAGACCAATGTAACAGAATAGGGAACCCAGAAATAATGCCACACACCTAAAACCATCTGATCTTCAACAAAGGTGACAACAGGAATGTGGGAAGAATTTCCTATTTAATAAATGGTGCTGGAACAACTAGCTACCACTATGTAGCAGATTGAAATTGGATCCTTTTATAACACCATATTAAAAAAATCAACTCAAGGTAAATGAAAGACTTAAATGTTAATCTGAAAAATTATGTATATAAAAAAAGAAACCCTGGAAGGTAAGAAGTGCCATTCTAGACATAGAAACTGGCAAAGATAATGAAGATATCAAAAGTAATTGCAACAAAAGCAAAAATTGACAAATGGGACCTAATTAAACTAATGATCTTTTTCACAGCGAAGGAAAGTATCAACAAAGTAAAGTGACAACCTACAGAATAATAGAAAATACTTGCAAACTATGCTTCTGACAAAGGTCTGCTATCCAGAATTCATTAGGAACTAAAACAAGTTTACAAGAAAAAAAAAAAACCTCACTTAAAAGATAAAAACATTAAGAAGATGCTTGTCTTCAAAAGAAGACAAACATGTGGCTAACAAGCATATAAAAAATGCTCATCACTAATCATTACAGAAATGCAAAAGAAAACCACAACAAGAAATCATCTCAAACCAGTGAGAATGGCCATTATCATAATTCAACCATTGTGAAAAGCAGTGTGGCGATTCCTCACTAAACTAAAAACAAAATTACCATTTGACCCAGTAACCTCACAATTGGGTATATACCTAAAAATATACAGATTATTCTATCATAAAGACACATGCACAATCACGTTCATTGCAGCACTATTCACAATAGCAAAGACATGGAATCAGCCTAAATGCCTATCACTGGTAGACTGGATAAACAAAATATGGTATGGTTATATGATGGCACATGCCTGTAATCCAGCACTTTGGGGGCCAAGCCAGGTGGATTGCCTGAGCTCAGGAGTTTGAGACCGGCATGGACAACATGGCAAAATCCCATCTATAAAAAAAAAATACAAAAAGAAAATTAGTTGGCATGGTGGCACAAGCCTTTATTCTTAGCTACTTGGGAAGCTTAGGTAGAAGCGGAGAGCTTGAGCCTGAGAAGTTGAGGTTTCAGTGAGCCAAGACCACACCACTGCACTCCAGCCTGAGAAAAAGAGTGAGACCCTGTCTCCAAATATAACAAGACACAAAAAACTTAATAAAAACAAAATATGGGCCAGGTGCAATGGCTCACACTTGTAATCCCAACACTTTGGGAGGCCAAGGCGAAGGATCATCGGAAGTCAGGAGTTTGAGACCAGCCTGGCCTACATGGTAAAACCCCATCTATACTAAAAATGCAAAAATTAGCTGGGTGTTGTGGCACACACCTGCAACCCTTGTTACTCGGGAGGCAGTGGCAGAAGAACTGCTTGAACTTGGGAGGTGGAGGTTGCAGTGAACTGAGATCATGCCACTGTACTCCAGCAGGAGTGACATAGCAAGACTCCATCTCAAAACAAACAAACAAATAATGGTACATAAACATCATGAAATCATGAAATCCTGTGTGGCCATAAAACAAAACAAAAAAACAAAAAAACAACAAAAAAAAAGATTATGTCCTTTGCAGCAACATGGAATGAAGCTGGAGATCACTATTCTTAGAAAACTGATGCAGAAACAGAAAACCAAATGCATGTTATTATTTATAAGTAAGAGCTAAATAACAAGAACAAATGAACACAGAGGGGAAAAAAAGACACTGAGGCCTAGTTGAGGATGGAGGGTGGGAGGACTAAAAGGGTCAGAAAAAGTACCTTTTTAGTGCTATGATTAGTACTGCAGTGACAAAATAATCTGCACACCAAACTTCCATGACACAATTTTAGCTGTACAACAAAACTGCATGTGTACCCCTGAACCAACCAAAAATAAAAGTTAAAAGAAAAAAAAGTCCCTGGGTTAGAGAGAGTACAATGCAGGTGGACAGACTGGTCTGCGCAATAGATAGTGGCTCAGGTGGGGCTGTGCAGGGAGATAAGATTATGAACACGTGGTCGAGAACCCTAGGCTGGTGGAGAAACAGGTCGCTACTGCAGATTCAGTGTCTGAAAACAAAGATATGCCAGGAGACTTGTAGATACTTTTGTAGGTTTTTGGCCAAAAAAACCACTAGGGTCAAAAATGCTGTGGTAAAATTCCTGAGGGTGGTGCCTTGTCCTGAGAGGGGTGTGGACACATCAATGTCTAGTGTTTGTGAGTGGGTGGAAATCCTCTGCTGGCAGCTTTCACAAAAAGGGGTTTGTCATCAGATCTCCTCTAAGTTTTCAGTCCTCTGTCACCCTGGGAGGAGATCTGAAATCAAAGAACAAGGGGCAGTGTCACAGCCTGTGTAGAGGAGAGCAGAGCCTCCCATTCCCAGACACCTAGAGTTTCATTCCAGGCCAGAAGTCTGTGCTATTTTTCTTCTGGCACCAAATCTGCAGAGTTTGATGAACACCAACAATTCTCCAACATCAACTCATTGTCTAACACTTGAATTCTGACACCACCCAGAGTCAGCATAGACCCTGATTCAGGGCTCAGTCCCACAACATTGTCCTCACTGCAGATGCCAGTCACAAACTCCATGGGC
Source organism: Papio anubis (assembly GCF_008728515.1). NCBI lineage: Eukaryota > Metazoa > Chordata > Mammalia > Primates > Cercopithecidae > Papio > Papio anubis. The sequence continues at coordinate 30,081,662 of NC_044995.1, forward strand.
TCATCTATGCTTCTGACCTACTGTTTAAAAGTTGGGGACTCCCATAACCTTTTTGAAATTCAGTAACCCGATAGAGTTACTCACAGAACTCAGCAGAACACTGTAGTTATATTTACTGGTTTCAAATAAAACATACAACTCCCAAAAAGCCAAATGGAAGTATAGAGCCAAGAAAAGAGGTGGGAAAAGATGAAGCACATAGACAATAAACAGCTGTGATTAACAAAATTCTCTATCCTCTGTGTTCTCCAGGAACACTTTATGAAAAGACACACCCTTCCCATTATGACTTAGATGGTGCTCTCTTTACTTACCCAATACACAGCCAGGAAAACACTCGCATATTTTCTTCTTTTTCTCATTAAAAAAGCAGCTGAATTTGTCTTCAGTGGTCAACATAAAATACTTCTTAATCAAAATTCACTTAAGTTTATTTTCTTCCCACAGGCTCCCGAACTCTGAGCTATGCTCAGTCTGAGCCACCACACAACCTCATTTTATATCCCTCCTAAGAACACACTGACTTCAGGGTAAAACATTCTCTGATCTAAAACATGATTATTTCAACCTTCATTTAAGCATTCCCTTCACCTTTTTTCTAAACTTATTTTTTTATCCTTAGGAAAAAAAGCCCTTTTCTACCTAATCTTTGCAATCCTTAAAGATCTTATAGTTGGTACTTCCTCCTGTTGCCATACTCCTTTGGAATTCAATTTTTTTTTTTTTTAACATACATGTAACTGGTTTAAAACCTCTCAAACTGCCTCAAAACAGCAACAATTTTATCTTCAGTAAGACACTCCCAAACCCTTTCTATCTTAACCTTAACTGCACCTGCCTGTGGGGGCCCAGCTTTGCAGGGGTCTGTAGCTTCTCTCACTATGGAGGCTTCTTCCACCGCTGGGGTGAGCAGGCTGGGACATCTGCAGGAAAGGCTTTCCAGAAGGAACTAACTGGGTCTTTAATAACCTCCTTTTGCTGGCTCAAAATTAACCTCAGTTTGCAGTCATTGGGCTCAAGCTTTAATTACCATGTCAGAGTCATTCACTTAGTTTTTGAAACTAAGTGTTTGAAAAAATCCAGCAAAATGATCCAAAAACATATAAGAAAATTTTAAGGTGCTTGTATTTTGTACCTCAGTAAGAGAAAGAAAGGTATTTATTTCTTTTGGACAATAAAGTATTATTTTACTTTTTGTATTAAAAATCATGAGGTAAACAGTTATATGGGAACACTTCTAGGAGGTACCAAGTTTCATCACATAAAATTTAGCATTAAACTCAGAAATCGAAATAACAGTATATAGAACAAAGATATTTACTTTAGCAAATTCACCCTGCAAAAAAAGAAACTGATGTTTTCACGAATCTATGTAACTCCCCAATTATCTACCACATTTGCTTGTGGAAATATATTAATTCTCTACAGCCGAAATGGAAGAACAATTTTTCTTCTTTTTTTTCTCAGTAGCTAACATTCTAAAAGCTAGATGGAATTCTGTTTGAAATCATTCAGCCATAAAAAACACACCAGAAGGCTGGGCACAGTGGCTTACACCTGTAATCCCAGCACTTTGCGGGGCCAAGGCAGGCGGATCATGAGGTCAGGAGATCGAGAGCACCCTGGCTAACAAGGTGAAACCCCGTCTCTGCTAAAAATACAAAAAAATTAGCTGGGCATGGTGGTGGGCACAGGTAGTCCCAGCAACTCGGGAGAGTGAAGCAGGAGAATGGTATGAACCTGGGAGGCAGAGTTTGCAGTGAGCTGAGATCCCACCACTGCACTCCAGCCTGGGTGACAGAGTGAGACTCTGTCTCAACAAAAAACAAAACAAAACAAAACAAACCTGAGAAAACTTCTAAATTCACTCTGAGAAAAAGGTGAATGAGAATTTTCAACAAATATATAATTAGGTATTATTTTCTGAAACTCACCTTTTTTATGCCCTTTGTAAATATTTTCTTACCTTTCAAGCCCTACTAATAAAATGCAATTTACAGTTAAAAAACTGAGGTCAGCCGGGCACAGTGGCTCACACCTGCAATCCCAGCACTTTGGGAGGCCAAGGTGGGCAGATTACTTGAGGTCAGAATTTTGAGCTCAAACAGCCTGGCCAACATGGCAAACCCCCATCTCTACTAAAAATACAAAAAGTAGCACTGCAGAGATTGCACCACTGCACTACAGCCTGGGCGACAGAGGAAAACACTGTCAAAAAAAAAAAAACCACACACACACACACACAAAAACCTGGTCAAAATAAGTGAAGAAATCACTTAATCATTTCAAGGTACAGATATGTCTGACTCGTGTGTCAAGTCAGGCCATCCAATTACTTTAGAGATTCTCCCACCCCATCCTGTTCACTTAAGTGCTCAATAATCATTCTCTCAGGAGACTCTGAACAAACTCTGCCCCAGTGAGTGCCCCAGGTATATTTCACTTTGCAAGTTCTTGCACCATCTCACTGGGATCAGTTTTTTTTCTTTGTCTTTGGAGTGCTATTTTGTTTCACAAACTTTTTACCATTTTTCTATCACTATTTTTCTGTCCCCTAAGAGAATCCAGGGGCAAAAATTATTTTGGTTTCCCCTTCACTACCAGCATCTGATTGTCTGAACAGCAACGCGTCTCCAAGAAATGGAAGCTGGGTTGGGTAAAGACAATATTAGTATCTCAAGGGGGTAGCTTTCAAAAAGACCAGCGCACCAGAAGATGCCTCTCAGTCAAAGGGCATTCACCTGCTCTCTTGAGAGGCTCCACTCCATACCTCAGGTTGTCTTAGGGGAGAAAATGACCCAGGAGCTGATATTCACTAGACACTCTCACAGACATAGACATGGCGGGTATCCTGGTTTTTCCCCAGACAGTACTGAATCTCAGGTCCAAGAAAAAATTGAAGGGTAGCTAAGGACACATCTCCCTATAAAGTTTCCAAAGGGAAACCTTGACCCAAAAACATTCTGGTATCTGTGTCTAGGGAAAACAGAAGAAAAAATATTTACAAACAGAAAACAAATTTTTTTAAATGTGCCATCAAATGCTTTGTCAAAAAAACGATTAAAACAGGCATCAAAATGTACACTAAAGGACAAATAGTTGATAATATGAATAAGGGAGGGGAAATTGGCATTTGGGAATGTCAGAAGGAAGTGGAAATTAAGTATTTTACTGCAAGCCAGAGTCAGGCTGGAGAAATAGGGGATGGGGGATAGACTTGAGGCCCTGCTTGGGACACATGTGAAAAATGCAAGGAAACAGCAGTTCCTTGTGGGGTGTGCAAATAATTAAGTGGCTGGCAGTTAGATTGAAGAGGCTCTAGTTCCTAAATTCTACTTTTAAAAAACCTAATCCGGCCAGGCGCGGTGGCTTACACCTGTAATCCCAGCACTTTGGGAGGCCGAGGCGGGTGAAACACGAGGTCAGGAGATCGAGACCATCCTGGCTAACACCGCGAAACCCCATCTCTCCTAAAAATAGAAAAATTAGCCGGGCGTGATGGCGGGTGCCTGTAGTCCCAGCTACTCGGGAGGCTCTGAGTCCGGAGACTGGCGTGAATCCGGGAGGCGGAGCTTGCAGTGAGCCGAGTCGCGCCACCGCCCTCCAGCCTGGGCCACAGAGCCAGACTCCGTCTCAAAAAAAAAAAAAAAAAAGTTAAGGGGGCGTGGTGGCGCATGCCTGTAATCCCAGCTACTTGGGAGGCTAAGTCAGGAGAATCACTTGAACCTGGTAGGCGGAGATTGCAGTGAGCCCAGACGGTGCCACTGAGCTCCAGCCTAGGCGACAGAGTGAGACTTTGTCTCAAAAAAACAAACTAATTCAAATGCACTTTTTGTAAATTACTATATTGGGGAAAAAAATTCAGGCTTAAGAAACTATAAACTGCCAATTAATCTCTGACAACATAATCAAGAAATTTCCATCTTGATAGTACAAACTAAGAAACTACCTAACTGTACCTAACCAATTACTGAATTTGGTTTTCCTCATTATGCGCCTTATAAAACTCTTCCGTCAAATCCCTTCAATAGACCATAAACTACAACCCATAGCTGGGTGCTCTACAATTTTGGAATCACTCTTTGGATAAATTCTTTAATATTTGTGCGCTGACTTCTGCAAATTTTTAACAGGAAGAAACAGGAGCTGGGAACCTCACGGACCAAAACTCTTTCCATTCATGAACCCACACGCGGAGTCAGGATTCTCCTCTGACGACCCTCCCATGGTCCCTGCACATATGGGAGAGACTCCGCGCTGCGGGTGCAGAGCTGCCCCAAGAGGTCTCCAGGCCAGGGCACAGTCATAGCGCAGGTTAGAGACAGGACGCCCGGGGGCCGGGTGTCAGCGCAGCCGCCATCTTATGGCTGAAGCGGACTGAGGTGGAGCTAGACAAGGACAACTCCGGGCACAGATTGTGGAGCTGACTGCGGGGAGGCCTGAGTCCCGCCACAGCTGGTTCCAACCAGCCCCGGCCACTCTCTCCGGATGTCGGACCCGGCACACTCACCATTTCTAGGCTTCCAGGGGGTCCTGGCGACTTAGCTGTGGATCTCCCAATACCTGCAGGTCACAGGACCACAGAAGCTGGGCCTCTAGGAGGAGAGGACACACAGCAGCAAGCACTACACCTTGACCTCCGGCTGCGGCGAGAGCCAAAGGTCCGACCACATCCCGGAAGTCGCCCTGTCCGCTCCAGCTGCATGCCTGATTGGACGGTCCCAGCCCAGAGTCCCTGATTGGATGATGTTTAAGGCCCCGCCCCTTCGGGCCCTGAGTGACAGAAGATGTTATCAGATGCTTCTGATAACAAAAGGCTGCAGCCTTTCCAGGCAGGGCTTCCTCCCTGAGCTGAGCCAGGCCCACCCCAGAGTATAGGAAAATTCTTTCTCTTCTTTACTCTCTTTTTAAATATATTCGAAATGTGAACAAATATAGTTTACTGCCATGTTAATAATACATAAAACTTTTGTTCAATAGTAAATCATTTTTTACTTTAGTAATAGTGTATTATCAATACTGAAGGCCGGGCGTGATGGCTTACTCCTTTAATGGCGTCAGTTTGGGTGGCCGAGGCGGGCGGATCACCTGAGGTCAGAAGTTCAAGACCAGCCTGGTCGACCTGGTGAAACCCCTTCTCCACTAAAAATACAAAAATTAGTCAGGTGTGGTGATGGGTGCCTGTAATCCCAGCTACTCAGGAGGCTGAGGCAGGAGAATCATTTGAACCCAGGAGGTGGAGGTTGTAGTGAGCCGAGATTGGGCCATTGCACTCCAGCCTAGGCAACAAGAGTGAAACACCATCTCAAAAAAACAAAACAAAAAAAAACTAAACCTAATTTTAGTAAAATCTTATAAATAAATCCATCAAATTTGTCATTTTTGAACACTCTAGATTTTCACATAAATTTTGTAATCTCTTTTTTGTTTGTTTGTTTGTTTGTTTGTGACAGTCTCCCTCTGCCGCCCAGGCTGGAGTGCAGTGGCGCTATCTCAGCTCACCGAAAGCTCCACCTCCCGGGTGCAAGTAATTCTCCTGCCCCAGCCTCCCCAGAAGCTGGGATTACAGGCGCTTGCCACCACGCCTGGCTAATTTTTGTTTTTTTAGTAGAGACAGGGTTTCACCATGTTGAGGTCAGGTCTCAAACTCCTGACCTCAGGCAATCCGCCCACCGCAGCCTCCCAAAGTGCTGGGATTACAGGCATGAGCCATGGCGCCCGGCCTTATAATCTCTTACAATTTTTTAACTTTTTCTATTTTATTTTATTAGACTTTTTTTTTTAACTTGAAACAACCTTTATTTTTATCTTTTTTTGTTTTTAGACAAATGTTGCTCTGCCAGCCAGGCCAGAATGCAATGGCATGATCTCAGCTCACTGCAACCTCCCCCTTCCTGGGTTCAAGCGATTCTTCTGCCTCAGCCTCCCAAGTATCTGGGATTACAAGCGCCCACCACCACACCCAGCTAATTTAGCATGGTGGCCTGAACCTGTAGTACCAGTTATTCAGGGACTGAAGTAGGAGGACTGCCTGAGCCCAGGAGGTTGTGGCTGCAGTGAGCCCTGATCAAGCCACTGCTCTCCATTCTGGGTGACAGAGTGAGACCATTTCTGGAAAAAAAAGCCAAAGCATATAAACTTCAACTTATGGGGTTTTGGGGGTTTTATTTTTGTCTTAAATTGTTATATTTCAGTAGTTTTGGGGTACAGGTAGTATTTGGTTACATGGATAAGTTCTTTTGTGGTGATTTCTGAAATTTAGGTGCACCAATCGCCCAAGCAGTGTGCACTGTATCCAATATGTAGTCTCTCATCCCTCACTCCCTCTCCCACCCTTCCCGCTGTGTGCCCAGAGTCCATTATATAATTCTTTTTAATTTTTAATTTTTTAATTTTTTAATTTTTTTTTTTTTTTTTTTGAGACGGAGTTTCGCTCTTGTTGCCCAGGCTAGAGTACAATGGCGCGATCTCGGCTCACCGCCACCTCCGCCTCCCAGGTTCTAGCGATTCTCCTGCCTCAGTCTTCCCGAGTAGCTGGGATTACAGGCATGCGCCACCATGCCCGGCTAATTTTGTATTTTTAGTAGAGACAGGGTTTCTCCATGTTGGTCAGGCTGGTCTTGAACTCCCGACCTCAGGTGATCGCCTGCCTCGGCCTCCCAGAGTGCTGGGATTACAAGCGTGAGCCACCGCGCCTGGCCCCATTATATAATTTTTATGCCTTTGCGTCTTCATAGCTTAACTCCCACTCATAAGTGAGGACACACAATATTTGGGGTTTTATCCCTTCTTTTCTTTTCTTTTCTTCTTCTTTTTTTGTTTTTTTCCGAGAGGGAGTTTGCTGTGATTACAGGCATGAGCCACCTGTGCCTGGTCCATTTTTTGATGTTTTCATTATGGTCTTTTCTGTTTGTATGTTTGTTTGTTTGTTTTTGAGATGGAGTCTCGCTCTCTGGCCCAGACTGGACTGCAGTGGTGCGATCTCGGCTCTCTGCAACCTCCGCCTCCCGGGTTCAAGAGATTCTCCAGCCTCAGCCTCCGGAGCAGCAGGGATTACAGACATAAGCCATCACACCCTGCTAATTTTTGTGTTTTTAGTAGAGGCGGGGTTTTACCATGTTGGCCAGGCTCCTCTGGAACTCCTGACCTCAGGTGATCCACCAGTCTTGGTCTCCCAAAGTGCTGGGATTACAGGCATCAGCCACCATGACCAGCCAATTATGGTCATTCTTGCAAGAGTAAGGTGGTATCACATTGTGGTTTTGATTTGCATTTCCCTGATCATTAATCATCAGTGATGTTCAGTATTTTTTGTTGTTGTTGGCCATTTGTATATTTTCTTTTGAGAATTGTTTAAGTCACATCTGTCTTTGTTTTTGTTGCATTTGCTTTGGGGTTCTTGGTCGTGCACTCTTTGCCCAAGTCAGTGTCTAGAAGAGTTTTTCCAATGCTTTAGAATTCGGGTAGTTTCAGGTCTTAGATTAAAGTATTTGATCCATCTTGAGTTAATTTTTTTATAAGGTGAGAGATGAAGATCCATTTTTTTTTTTTTTTTTGAGATGGAGTCTTGCTCTGTTCCCAGGCTGGGGTGCAGTGGCATGATCTCAGCTCTGCCCCCCAGGTTCAAGCAATTCTCTGCCTCAGCCTCCCGAGTAGCTGGGATTACAGGCACCCGCCACCATACCCAGCTAAATTTTTTTTGTATTTTTAGTAGAGACGGGGTTTCACCATCTTGGCCAGGCTGGTCTTGAACTCCTGACCTCGTGATCCACCCACCTCAACCTCCCTAAGGGCTGGGATAACAGGTATGACCCTCTGTGCCCAGCCGAAGACCCAGTTTTATTCTTCAATATGTGGCTTCCCAATTATGCCAGCACCATTTATTGAATAGGGTGTTCTGTCCCCACTTTATATCTTTGTTTACTTTGTCAAAGATCAGTTGGCTGTAAGTATTTGGGTTTATTTCTGGTTTTGCTATTCTGTTTCATTGATCTGAATGTCCATTTTTATACCCATACAATGCTGTTTTGGTAACTATACCCTTGTAGTATAGTTCAAAGTCAGATAATGTGATGCCTTCAGATTTTTTGTGTGTGTGTTTTTGGTTTTGTTGGTTTTTTTTTTTTTTCTTTCTTTAACTATGGAGGCTCTCTTTTTATTTTATATAAATTTTAGGATTTTTTTTAGTTCTGTGAAGAATAATAATGCTATTTTGATGGAAATTACATTGAATTTGCAGATTGCTTTTGGTAGGTTTATCATTGTTGCAAAAGGATTGCTACCCATCCATAAGCATGAAATATGTTTCCTTTTGTTTCCATTGTCTGTGATTTCTTTTAGCAACGTTTTGTAATCTTTCTTGTAGAGATCTTTCACCACCTTGGTTAGACATATTCCTAATTATTATTATTTTTTGCAGCTATTTTTAAATGAGTTGAGTTCTTAATTTAATTCCTAGTTTGGTCACTGTTAGTGTACACCAGTGCCACTAATCTGTGCACATTGATTTTGTATCCTGAAATTTTACTGAATTTATGTATCAGATCGAAAAACTTTTTTTTCTTTTCTTTTTTTTTTTTTTTTTCTTTTTGAGACAAGGTCTTACTCTGTCGCCCAGGCTGGAGTGCAGTAGCATGATCTCAGCTCACTGCAACCTCTGCCTCCTGGGTTCAAGTGATTCTCCTGTCTCAGCCTCCCTAGTAGCTGGGATTACACCCACTTGCCACCGCGCCCGGCTAATTTTTGTATTATTGGTAGAGACGGGGTTTTACCACGTTGGCCAGGCTGGTCTTGGACTCCTGACCTCAGGTGATCCACCTGCCTCCACCTCCCCAATTGCTGGGAATACAGGCTTGAGCCGCTGCACCCAACCCTAAAAGCTTTTTAGATGAGTGTTTAGGGTTTCCCAGCTATACAATTATATCATTGATAAGCAGTGACAGTTTGACTTCCTCTTTACCAATATAGATGCTGTTTATTTTTTGCTTTACTCTGATTGCTCTGGCTAAGACTTCCATTACTATGTTGACTAGAAGTGGTGAGAGTGGGCATTATTGTCTTGTTTTCTCAGAAAAAATCCTTCCAACTTTTTCCCGTTCAGTGTAATGTTGGCTGTTTATCATAGATTTTTTTTTTTTTTTTTTTTTTCATACGGAGTCTTGCTCTGTCGCCCAGGCTGGAGTGCAACGGCACAATCTCCACTCACTGCAATTTCCACCTCTGGGACTCAGCCTTCCCAGTAGCTGGGACCACAGGCACCCGCCATCATTCCTGGCTAATTTTTGTATTTTTGTACAGATGAGGTTTCACCATGTTGGCCAGGCTGATCTCAAACTCCTGACCTCAGGTGATCTGCCCACCTCTGCCTCCCAAAATATTGGAATTACAGGCGTGAGCCACCACACCTGGCCTGTCATAGATGGCTTTTATAACCTTACAATATGTTCCCTCTATCCCAATTTTGCTGAGGATTTTAATCATAAAGGGATGCTGGATTTTGCCAAATGATTTTTCTGTGTATTTTGAGATAATCATATAATTTTTGGTTTTAATTCTGTTTATTTGGTGGATAACATGTATTGACTTACCTATGTTAAATCATCTCTGCATCCCTAGCAGACTGACTTCAAGTGATCCACCCGCCTCATCCTACCAAAGTGCTAGGATTACAGGCATGAGCCACTGCACCCAGCGGCAATTTTTTATTACTAGTTTAATCTTGCTACTTGTTATTGGTCTGTTCAGAGTTTTTATTTCTTCCTGGTTTAATTTAGGAGGGTTGTATATTTCCAGGAATTTATGGAACTCCTCTAGGTTTCTAGTTTGAACATGTAAAGGTATTCATAGTAGCTTTGAATGATCTTTTACTTCTTTCTTTTTATTTTTATTTTTTGAGATGGAGTCTCGCTCTGTCGCCCAGGCTGGAGTGCAGTGGCCGGATCTTGGCTCACTGCAAGCTCCGCCTCCCGGGTTTACACCATTCTCCTGCCTCAGCCTCCCGAGTAGCTGGGACTACAGACGCTGGCCACCACACCTGGCTAGTTTTTTTGTGTATTTTAGTAGAGACGGGGTTTCACCGTGTTAGCCAGGATGGTCTCAATCTTCTGACCTCGTGATCTGCCCGTCTCGGCCTCCCAAAGTGCTGGGATTACAGGCTTGAGCCACTGCGCCTGGCCAAAAACTCAGAATGATCTTTTATTTCTAATTGAGCATATTTGGATCTTCCTTCTGCTTTTCTGGGTTAATCTCACCAATATTCTATCATTTTGGTTTATCTTTTCAAATAACTATTGTTTTATTTATCTTTTATATTTTTTAAATTTCAATTTTATTTAGTTCTGCTCTGATTTTGTTTTGTTTTGTTTTGTTTTTTTTCTGGGTTTGGTTTGTTCTTGTTTCTCTTGTTCCTTGAGGTGTAATCTTAGGTTGTTTAATGTAATTTTTTGAACTTTTTGATGTGTGTATTTAATGCTATGAACTTTCCTCTTAGCACCGCTTTTGCTGTATCCCAGAGGTTTTAATATGTTGTGTCACTATTATTCAGTTTAAAGAGTTATTTAATTTCCATCTTGATTTCATTGTGGATCCAACAGTCATTCAGGAGCAAGTTATTTAATTTTCATGTATTTGTATGGTTTTGAGTGTTCCTATTGGAATTGATTTCTAATTTTATTCCACTGCGGTCTAAGACAGTACTTGATAAAATTTTGATATTGTTAAATTTATTCAGGGGCTGGGCATGGTGGCTCACGCTTTAATCCCAGTACTTTAGGAGGCCAAGGCAGGCAGATAACCTGACGTCAGAAGTTCAAAACCAGCGTGGCCAATATGGTGAAACCCCATCTCTACTAAAAATACAAAGCAGGCACGCATGGTGGCATGTGCCTGTAATCCCAGCTACTTGGAAGGCTGAGGCAGCAGAATCCCTTGAACCTGGGAGGCAGAGGTTGCTGTGAGCTAAAATTGCACCATTGCACTCCAGCCTTGGTGACGGAGTGAGACGCTGTTACCAAAAAAAAAAAAATCAGACTTGTCTTGTGACCTATCATATGGTCTATCTTGAAGAATGTTTTATGTGCTGATGAAAAGAATGTATATTCTGCAGTTGCTGGGTAGAATATTCTGTAAAGATCTGTTAAGTCCATTTGTTCTAAGGTATAATTTAAGCCCATTGATTTTTGTTTGTTTGTTTGTTTGTTTGACTTTCTCTCATGATGACCTGTGTAATGCTGTAAGTAAAGTATAAAAGTCCCCCACTATTTTTATGTTGTTGTCTATCTCATTGCATTTCTTAAGGTACAACTTAGGTGAAACAAGAAAATTTATATTTCTGAAACATGGAGTTAATATTTTAGGCTAAAATATATTCTTTTTCTTTGAGATGGAGTCTTACTCTGTTTCCCAAGCTGGAGTGCAGTGGCGTGATCTTGGCTCACTGCAACCTCTGCCTCCCAGGTTCAAGTGATTCTCCTGCCTCAGACCCTTGAGTAGCTGGGACTGTAGGCGCCCGCCACCATGCGTGGCTAATTTTTCTGTTTTCAGTAGAAACAAGGTTTTACCATATTGGCCAGGCTGGTTCCGAATTCCTAACCTCTGGTGATCTGCCTGCCTTGGCCTCCCCAAGTGTTGGGATTACGGACATGAGCCACCATGCCTGGCCTTAAATTTACCGTTTATGGTTTTTAAAAAATATATAATATTATATGATCTGCAAACAGCAACTCTTTACTTACTTGTCTTCAATTTCAATGGCTTTAAACAATGTATTTTTGCCTAACTCTTCTGCTACATACTTCCAGGGTTATGTTAAAATGGAAACATTGACAATGGGCACAATATAGTTTTGCTTTGCATTGGTTTTTGAAAATTTCATTGAACGAAAACCTCTTCAAGTTTATATAAACTGGTTACAAGAGGCAAAGATCTCATATTTATAGGATGACCTCTTCATTTGTAATAGGCAGAGGTGGTAGGTTGGTCACAAGGCTGCTGCGTCTACAGAGGATTTACCTTTAGTTGGCTTGTTACAAAAGGCTTGGGTAGTGGTAATTCCCATTTTATTATTGGAAGACTGAATATCCTTCAGGACTTTCATCTGCAGAGCAGACACTAGGGGAAGTTGTTGCAGTCATATCTGCATATGGTGGGTCTTACATCAGGATGTGGATGAGGATGCCTTTCACTGAGTACTAGAGAGCATCTTCCCAGGTCACTGTGTGGGATTCTACTTCAGCAGAATTGGCCATGAACTGTGGCTTGGAGCTAGAAGTAAAATGTTAAACTGTATGGCTACAAATGGGTGTTTTCCTCCAGGCCTCTGGAAGAGCAGAAGCTCTCCCAGGTTTTGACTGGGAGGAGTTTGGAATGGTTATAGGGTAAGTTCAGAATTCTCAGTGGGAGCAAGTTGGGTTGGTTATTTTTTGGTCTGTAGCCAAGAACAGAGGTTCTGTAGTTTGCCACCTTAATAGAAGCCTGTCTCCTAAAAAGAACGTTCCTCAATCTTGGGCTTTAGGAGGGTTTCACAACTCCATCCCTGGATCTCAAAGCTCTTTTGAAGGTACTTGTTTTAGAGATGAAGTCTTTCTACATAATACAGGCTGGTCTTGAAATTCTGGCCTGAAGAAATTCTTCAACCTCAATGTATTATGTAGCTATCATTACAGGCACGAGCCAGGATGCCTGGATCTTTCTTAAAGACATTTTTGTCAGGGATGGCTCACAAGTTTTTTGCTATCAGGGGATAAAAAAATAGGTCACCTGGCCGGGCATGGTGGCTCACACCTATAATCCCAGCACTTTGGGAGGCCAAGGTGGGTGGATCACAAGGTCAGGAGATCGAGACCATCCTGGCCAACATGGTGAAACCCCGTCTCTGCTAAAAATACAAAAATTAGCTGGACATGGTGGTGGACACCTGTAATCCCAGCTACTCGGGAGGCTGAGGCAGAAGAATTGCTTGAACCCAGGAGGCGGAGTTTGTAGTGAGCCAAGATTGCGCCACTGCACTCCAGCCTGGGTGACACTTCATCTCAGAAAAAAAAAAAAGGAAATAGGTCACCTTTATTATTATTATTATTATTTTACTGATGTTGCTCTCCCTATACATTTTTACTTTCTATTTTCTATTTCAAATTTCTCTGTTATTTTAGATTCAGACATTTAGGACATGTTAGAATTTACATGTTACACCTGAAGTAAATTAGATAATTAGTAGGCATTCCATATTTACTAAAATATTTAGTTATACATTTAAGTTTGCTGCAGACAGAAAGGAATTATATGATTTCCATTCACTTTCTTCAGCTTATATTTAAATAATTAAGTTCTTCCCAGATATTTGTTTTATATATCAGAGGCTTTAATTATATTCTGCAAGATTTTTTTTTTATTTATTTAGCAAGGTAAGATTATTCTTTTTTTTTTTTTTTTTTTTTTTTTTGACATGGAGTCTGGCTCTGTTGCCCAGGCTGGAGTGCACTGGCGGGATCTCAGCTCACTGCAAACTCCACCTCCCGGGTTTACGCCATTCTCCTGGCTCAGCCTTCCAAATAGCTGGGACTACAGGCGCCCGCCACTTCATCCGGCTAGTTTTTTGTACTTTTTAGTAGAGACCGGGTTTCACCGTGTTAGCCAGGATGGTCTCAATCTCCTGACCTCGTGATCCGCCCGTCTCGGACTCCCAAACTGCAGGGATTATAGGCTTGAGCCACCACACCCAGCCCCGGTAAGACTATTCTTTGCTTCTAAAGTTAAATTACAGCAGTTTCATTTTGTGTAAGAATAGCATAGATTCTTTAAGAATATATGTAGCATATATTGTGTAAGAATAGCATATATAAACATGACATTTATGAAATTTACCTCTAGTTTTCTTTAATGCTTATTTATTAAAAGCTTATCATTAGAATCTTCTATTTATGATTATATTGCAATTTCTCTTAAATTTTACTGCCATGCAGTGCATGTCGATGATTCAAAATACCTGCCTTCCATGAGTACACAGATACAGTCAAATATTGTAGTTATCTAGACAGTTTTTTTAATGGTACATCAATGTTGCATACCAGATCTTATGAGTAAACATTACTTTTATTATTATTTTGCAGTTCTATAGGTGTGCTTTTTAGTGTCAGTTTCTTAATATCAGTGTATTGTGTTTTTTTGTTTTACTTACATATTGTAATTCTAGACAATTTGCAATTCTGTTTGTGCACTTTAAGTCAATGTAGGGTTTAGTTAAGAAATAAATTAGCCATATGTCTATCACCATCAGATTATATGTTTCTGTTTTTATCTATAAATATGACCCCAATTATGATTATGGCTTATCTTGTATATATTCTTTCTTAGTTGATTTTCAGTGGTTGTTTTATCTTGTCTGAGCAGTTGTGGAAATAATCTTATTTTCACCCTGTGTTTAATAATGAATATATATTTACTTTGTGTGAGAGAAACACTTTTGTGACTTGAAGGTAATTTTAGAAAATATTTATAATTCTGCATTTAGTTTTCCTTCTAAAATAATTTTTTTAAAAACAGATAACATAAAATTGATTATTTAAAAATCTATTTAAGTGTACATTTTATGGCCAGGCATGGTAGTGGCTCACCTCTGTAATCCCAGAAACTTAAGAGGTCAAAACAGGAGGATCACTTGAGCCCAAACATTTGAGACAAGCTGGGGAAACATATAAAGACCTGCTCTACACAAAAAACTTTAAAATAACAAGCCATGGTGGTGTGTACCTGTGGTTCCAGCAACCTGGGAGATCAAGGGACAAGGAGCACTTTATCCTGGAAGTTTGAGGCTGAAGTGAGCCATAATTTTGCCACTGCACACCAGCTTGGGTGACAAAGTGAGACCCTCTGTCAAAAAAAAACCTGTGGATTTCAGGTATGTTAAGGTATATTCACCTGGTTATGCAAAAGGCTTCTAGAAGTTCTACAGCTTGTAAAACTAAAACTCAATATCCACTAAGTAACAACTGCCCATTTTACCCTTTCTCCAGCCCTTGGCAAACACCTTTCCACTTTCTGTTTTTATGAGTCTGACTATTTAACTTGTCTCATGTAAATGGAATCATGTAGTATCTATCATTTTGTTACTGGTTTATTTCACGTTACATAATATTTTCAAAATTTATCTTAAAATGTGACAAGATTTTTCTTTTAAGCCTATAATAGGCCAGCAGTAGCGATGGCTCAAGCCTGTAATTCCAAAGCACTTTGGGAGGCAGGGCGGGTGGATCCACCTGAGGTCAAGGAGATCAGAGACCATCCTGGCTAACTCCGTGAAAACCTGTCTCTACTAAAAAATACAAAAATAGCGAGGCTGAGGTGGTGGGCGCCTGTAGTCCCAGCTACTGGGAGGCTGAAGCAGGAGAATGAAGCCAGGAGGCCAGAGCTTGCGGTGAGGCTGAGATCCGGCCACTGCACTCCAGCGTGGGCGACAGAGAGGGCCTCCGTCTCAAAAAAAAAATAATAATAATAATAAAGCTGAATAATATTCCATGTCTGTATATATTAAATTTTTTTGATGTATTTATAAATCAAGGGACATCTAAGTTGTTTCAGCCTTTTGACTTTTGTGAATTCTGGTACAATAAGCATAAACGTTTAAATATCTCTTCCAGGTTCTGTGTTGCATACTTTGGAAATAAATTTATAAATAAGATTGCTATAATTGGTTATAATTTTATGTTTAATTATCTGAGGAACATTTGTAACATTTTTTTTTTTTTTTTGAGGCGGTCTTGCTCTGTCGCCGAGGCTGAAGTGGTAACCAGGTCAGGTTCCGCCATCCTGCCTCAACTTGATAACTGGGGCGACCAGCATATAGCCGACTAATTTCCCCAATATTTGAAGTAGAACAGGGGTTTCACCATGTTAACAGGATAATGGTCTTGATCTTCAATGACTCGTGATCCGCCCGCGGCTCTAGTGCCTGGTAAACTTGAACTCCAGCTTTCCGGCTGCCTAACATTACAAATAATGCCTGCATCTTTGTTTTCCACCAACAATTAACATAGGTTTCATTTTCATAGCATTATCAACAGATTTGGTTTTCTTAAAAAATTGTTAGTGGCTATTCTAGTGGATGTGAAGTTATTTTGTCTTTCATTGTAATTTTTATGCATTCCTCTACAAAATAGTAATTTTGTGTGTCTGTTCAAATACTCTTCCTGTTTATACTTTTGATAAAAATTTAGTTTAATTAGTTTTCCATTTCTAAATCCCATTATTCAGCTTTATTGTTCAGTTTTAAGAGTTGCTTATATATTCTGAATATTAACTTCTATCACATGTGATTTGCAAATATTTTCACTGATTTCCTAGGAGGCATTGTCACTCTCTTCAATTTTTTTTGATGTTCAAAAATTTCTAAGTATATTTCAGTTAAATTTTTCTGTTCTTTTGCTTTGTTGCTTATGCATTTAATGTCATTTAAGAAAATGATTCCAAGGCCAATGTCACGTCTTTTCTCCACGTCTTTTTAAAGAGATTTGTTAGTTATTTTTTATATCTAAGTATTTTATTTAAAATTTGTTTGCATATGGTTCAAGGAAAGAATCCAGCTTTATCAGTGCAGATATTCAGTTTTCAGCATTAATTTTTGAAGATATTATCTTTTCTTTATTGTGTGCTCATGACAGCTTTGTGGAAGATTGCTTATTTACAGAAGGGTTCATTTCTGGGCTCCCTATTCTGATTTTTCATCTGTTTATCCATCTTTGTGTCATTACTTCGTTGTTTTGTTATAGCTTTTAATATGTTTTGAAATGAGAAAGTATATTGGCTCCTCTTTTTCATGGGTGTTTGGCTAGTTATAGTTCATAATCAAATTTTAAAACTTTAAAAAATATTTCTGTTTAAAAAACCTGTGCTATTAGTATTTTTATAGAAATTACGTCGAATTTGTTTACCACTATAGGTTGTATTGACATCTTAACAAAATTAAATTTTTTGACTCTTGAGCAAGAATATGTTAGTGATTGATTGATTGATTGATTTATTTATTTATTTATTTTGAGATGGAGTCTCACTCTTGTCACCCAGGCTGGAGTGCACTGGCAAGTTCTTGGCTCACTGCAACCTCCACCTCCCGGGTTCCAGCAATTCTCCTGCCTCAGCCTCCCGAGTAGCTGGGATTACAGGCGCCTGCCACCACTCCCAGCTAATTTTTTGTAGTTTTAGTAGAGACAGGGTTTCGCCATGTTGGGAAGGCTGGTCTTGAACTCCTGACTTCAAGTGATCCACCCACCTTGGCCTCCCAAAGGATCTTGCTATATTTTTTGGGTTTTTTTTTTGAGATAGAGCCTCACTGTGTCATCCAGGCAGGAGTGCAGTGGCACGATCTCAGCTCAACACAACCTCTACCTTCTGGGTTCAAGTGATTCTCCTGATTCAGTCTCCTGAATAGTTGGGATTACAGGCACCCACCATCATGTCTGGCTAATTTTTTTTGTATTTTTAGTAGACACGGGGTTTCATCATGTTGGTCAGTCTGGTCTCAAACTCTTGACATTAGGTATTCCAGCCACCTCGGCCTCCCAAAGTGCTGGGATTACAGGTGTGAGCCACGGTGCCCAGTTCTTGTGTTTAATTTTTATATACTTTTGGGTTTTCCTGTTTTATGTTTACTTTTAAGTTAGAATAATACCATCAGCATATCTGTCCTGCCAAATAAAAAGAGAAAAACCTTTCAAAATAAACACATTTTGAAAAAGCACACTGGCACTGCATATGCCCTACATACAAAGAATGCTGAAAAGCATCCCACTTATTCTAAAATTGACCACATAATTGGAAGTAAAACACTCCTCAGCAAATGCAAAAGAACAGAAATCATAACAAACAGTCTCTCAGACCACAGTGCAATCAAATTAAAACTCTGGATTAAGAACCTCACTCAAAACCACACAACTACATAGAAACTGAACAACCTGCTCCAGAATGACTACTGAGTAAATAACAAAATGAAGGCAGAAATAAATAAGTTCTTTGAAACCAATGAGAACAAAGACACAACATACCAGAATCTCTGGAACACAGACAAAGCAGTGTCTAGAGGAAAATGTATAGCACCAAATGCTCACAAGAGAAAGCAGGAAAGATCTAAAATCAATGCCCTAAAATCACAATTAAAAGAACTAGAGAAGCAAGAATAAACAAATTCAAAACCTAGCAGAAGACAAGAAATAACTAAGATCAGAGCAGAACTGAAGGAGATAAAGACACAAAAAACCCTTCAAAAAACCAATGAATCCAGGAGCTGGTTTTTTGACATGATCAACAAAATAGACAACTAGCCATGCTAATAATGAAGAAAAGAGAGAAGAATCAAATAGACAATAAAAATGATAAAGGGAATATCACCACTGATCCCACAGAAATACAAACTACCATCAGATAATACTATAAACACCTCTATGTAAATAAACTAGAAAATCTGGAAGAAATGGATAAATTCCTGGACACACACACCCTCCCAAGATTAAACAAGGAAGAAGTCGGATCTCTGAATAAACCAATAACAAGTTCTAAAATCGAGGCAGTAATTAATAGCCTACCAACCAAAAAAATGCCTGGGACCAGATGGATTCACAGCCGAATTCTACCACAGAGAGGAGCTGGTACCAATTCTGAAACTATTCCAAACAATAGAAAAAGAAGGACTCCTCCCTAACTCATTTTATGAGGCCAGCATCATCCTGATACCAAAACCTGGCAGAGACACAACAAAAAAAGGATATTTCAGGCCAATATCCCTGATGAATATGGATGCAAAAATCCTCAATAAAATACTGATAAACTGAATCCAGCAGCACATCAAAAAGCTTGTTCACCACAATCAAATTGGCTTTATCCCTGGGATGCAAGGCTGATTCAACATACACAAATCAATAAATGTAATCCATCACGTAAACAGAATCAATAACAAAAACCACATGGTTATCTCCATAGATGCAGAAAAGGCCTTCGATAAAATTCAACACCCCATTCATGCTAAAAACTCTCAATAAACTAGGTATTGATGGAACGTATCTCAAAATAATAAAGGCTATTTATGGCAAACCCACAGTTAATATCATACTGAATGGGCAAAAGCTGGAAGCATTCCCGTTGAAAACTAGCACAAGACAAGGATTCCTTCTCTCATCACTCCTATTCAACATAGTGTTGGAAGTTCTGACCAGGGCAATCAGGCAAGAGAAAGAAATAATGGGTATTCAAATAGGAAAAGAAGTCAAATTGTCTCTGTTTGCAGATGACATGATTGTATATTTGGAAAACTTTGCCGTGCGCGGTGGCTTAAGCCTGTAACCCCAGCACTTTGGGAGGCCAAGATGGGCGGATCACGAGGTTAGGAGATCAAGACCATCCTGGCTAACACGGTGAAACCCCATCTCTACTAAAAAAATACAAAAAACTAGGCGGTCGTGGTGGCGGGCACCCGTAGTCCCAGCTACTCTGGAGGCTGAGGCAGGAGAATGACATAAACCCAGAAGGCGGAGTTTGCAGTGAGCTGAGATCTGGCCACTGCACTCCAGCCTGGGTGACACAGCAAGACTCCGTCTCAAGAATAAAAAGAAAAAAAGGAAAACTTTATCATCTCAGCCCCAAATCTCCTTAAGCTGATAAGCAACTTCAGCAAAGTCTCAGGATACAAAATCAATGCGCAAAAATTATAACTTTCCTATACACCAATAATAGACAAACAGAAAGCCAAACCATGAGTGAACTCCTGCTCACAATTGCTTCAAAGAGAATAAAATACCTAGGAATACAACTTACAAGGGATGTGAATGACCTCTTCAAAGAGAACTACAAACTACTGCTCAAGGAAATAAGAGAGGACACAAAAAAATGGATAAACATTCCATGCTCATGGATAGGAAGAATCAATATCATGAAAATGGCCATACTGCCTAAAGTAATTTATAGATTCAATGCTATTCCCATCAAGCTACCATGGACTTTCTTCGCAGAATTAGAAAAAACTACTTTAAATTTAATATAGAACCAAATAAAAGCTCGTATAACCAAGACAATTCTAAGCAAAAAGAACAAAGCTGGAGGCATTATGCTACCTGACTTCAAATTATGCTACAAGGCTACTGTAACCAAAACAATATGGTACTGGTATCAGAACAGATATATAGACCAATGAAACAGAACCTAGACCTCAGAAATAACACCACACATCTACAACCATCTGATCTTTGACAAACCTGAAAAAAACAAGGAATGGGGAAAGGATCCCTGTTTAACAAATGGTGGTGGGAAAACTGGCTAGCCATATGCAGAAAACTGAAACTGGACCACTTCCTTATGCTTTATACAAAAATTAACTCAAGATAGATTACAGACTTAAATGTAACACCCCAAACCGTAAAAACCCTAGAAGAAAACCTAGGCAATACCATTCAGGACATAAGCATAGGCAAAGACTTCATGACTAAAACAC
The DNA here is from genome assembly GCF_008728515.1 of Papio anubis. Classification (NCBI taxonomy): domain Eukaryota; kingdom Metazoa; phylum Chordata; class Mammalia; order Primates; family Cercopithecidae; genus Papio; species Papio anubis. The sequence goes on from NC_044995.1 coordinate 30,102,129, forward strand.
CAAAAGCAATGGCAACAGAAGCCAAAATTGACAAATGGGACCTAATTAAACTAAAGAACTTCTGCACAGCAAAAGAAACTATCATCAGAGTGAACAGGCAACCTACAGAATGGGAAAAAAATTTTTGCAATTTATTCATCTGACAAAGGGCTAATATCCAGAATCTACAAAGATCTTAAACAAATTTACATGAAAAAATTAAAAAAAACAACCCCATCAAAAAGTGGGCAAAGGATATGAACAGACACTTCTCAAAAGAAGACATTTATGTGGCAAATAAACATGTGAAAACAATTCATCATCACTGGTCATTAGAGAAATGCAAATCAAAACCACAATGAGATACCATCTCACAACAGTTAGAATGACAATCATTAAAAAGTCAGGAAACAACAGATACTGGAGAGGATGTGGATAAATAGGAACATTTTCACACTGTTGGTGGGAGTGTAAATTAGTTCAGCCATTGTGGAAGACAGTGTGGTGATTCCTCAAGGATCTAGAATCAGAAATACCATTTGACCCAGCAATCCGATGAGTGGGTATATACCCAAAAGATTATAAATCTTTCTACTGTAAAGACACAGCACTATTCACAATAGCAAAGACTTGGAACCAACCCAAGTACCCATCAGTGATAGACTGGATAAAGAGCATGTGGCACTTATACACCATGGAATACTATGCAGCCATAAACAAGGATGAGTTCATGTGCTTTGCCGGGACGTGGATGAAACTGGAAACCATCATTCTCAGCAAACTAACACAAGAACAGAAAACCAAACACAGCATGTTCTCTCATAAGTGGAAGTTGAACAATGAGAACACATGGACACAGGGAGGGGAACATCACACTCAGGGGCTGGGAGAGGGATAGTATTAGGAGAAATACCTAATGTAGATGATGGGCTGATGGGTTCAGCAAACCATCATGGCACGTGTATACTTGTGTAACAAACCTGCACATTCTGCACATGTATCTCAGAATTTAAAGTATAATTTAAAAAAAAATGCTGAAGGCAGTTTCTTTTACTGAAAATAAAATGACTCAAGAAAATGACACATAATCATATAAAAATATACATTTTATACATATATATATATATATATTTTTTTTTTGAGATGGAGTTTCACTCTTGTTGCCCAGGCTGGAGTGAAGTGGCATGATCTCAGCTCACTGCAACCTTGCCTTCCAGTTTCAAGCAATTCTCCAGCCTCAGCCTCCCAAGTAGCTGAGATTACAGGTGCCTGCCACCATGCCTGGGTAATTTTTTGTATTTTTAGTAGAGATGTCATTTCTCCTAGCCTCTTGATCTGCCCACCTTGGCCTCTGAAAATGCTGGAATTACAGGCGTCAGCCACTGAGCCCAGCCAAAAAAAAAAAACCATTATTTTCTTGGATAGATATGCACATACCAAAAAAATGGAATTTCTTAGCATAATCATAATAGTTCTGAAAACATTTTTAAGTACTTTCCATAGTTTCAAAAAAATTTAGAAAATAATAGAAACTTTGAGAGAAAAATATTTGTATGCAACTGAAGTTCATCTTCTACCAGATTAAAATATATTATTATATCTTGTAGAGATTTATGTGATTTTCAGGGTATCACAAAAAATACAGATAAGCAAAACAAAATAAGAATAAAGCATATCAATACAAGAATCAAAATGACACAAAGGAAGACTCAAAGAGAGAAAATGAGAGACAAAGATACAACAATCAAATTGTAAAGGTAAACTGAGGCTGGAGCCAAACCAGGAACAAAGACACAAGGCAAACGGCAGTGAGAATAGCTTTTATTAGGGCTTGTGGGCGAGGTTCCTCAGTCCAAAGGCGTGGGCCGAGGAAGTCGCACTGAGGGAGGAGGGTAGGGGCTTCTTATAGCCTGAGAGGTAGGGAAGCTGGTTGTGCAAACAGGGCCTAGGGGGTCTTGAAACTATTAGAGCAGGAGTTGAGTAAGGGTCACGAGGAAGGGGTCTTTGGAAACTGTTAACCAAAACTGCTGTTTACGAACTTGTGGAATGCAGGTGAGCTGCAGGTCATGGGGGAGTGTGGCTGCCCAGCTGGAACCTCTGATGTATGTAAGTCTGAGGGTGTGTTCAAAGAGGGAGGGAAGTCTCGAAACAAAGGGCCTGCTGGAACAAAGGGCCTGCTACGCTCAGTGGCACCGCCATGTCGGGTCCGGGTCCCTGCCTAACACAGATAAAATGATAAAATAACATTATTAAGTCTTTCTGTTCAGAAAATTATTTAAACATGTATATAAAATTAACTTCCCAATTAAGAGACATACTTTTAATAAAGGAATTAGATAATTGTAAAAACCAAGATCCACCTTGCCTTTGTATAATAGAGTCAGCAGAGATCAGATCTAATGATAAAAAAGACTGATAGTGGCAAGATGGATGTAGATATTCCATGCAAATATTAATTAAATGAGAGCAGAAGAGGTCCAATTAATGTTACTTTAGCTGTATCTTTATTTATTTAGAGATGGAGTCTTGCTCTGTTGCCAGGCTGGAGTGCAGTGGTGTGATCTCGGCTCACTGCAACCTCCGCCTCTGGGGTTCAAGAGATTCTTCTGTCTCAGCCTTCTGAGTAGCTGGGACTACAGGCACACACCACGGTGGCCAGCTAATTTTTGTATTTTTAGTCAAGATGGGTTTTCATCATGTTGGCCAGGATAATCTCGATCTCTTGACTTTGTGATCCACTCACCTTGGCCTGCCAAAGTTTTACAGGCATGAGCCACTGCACCCGGCCTTGAGGTGTATCTTAAGTCAAAAACTGTCATATTTTATAAAATGTATTTTAAGTCAAAACTCCACAGAGACAAAACAAGTCATTAAACAATAATAGATTTATTTACTGGGAACCTATAACAAATTTGTATGTGTGTGTGTGTGTGTGTTTATCTCACATTAGGCTTGCAAAACATATAAGCCAAATATTGACAGAAGTGAAGAAACATAGAGAATAATATAATTACAGTAGCATATTTCTTTTCTTTTTCTTTTCTGTGTTTTGTTTTTTTTTTTTTGAGATGGAGTCTTGCTCTGTCACCAGGCTGGAGTGCAGTGGTGTGATCTCAGCTCACTGCAACCTCCATCTCCCATGTTCAAGTGATTCTCCTGCCTCAGCCTCCCGAGTAGTTGGGACTACAGGTGCACACAAACACCCCCAGCTAATTTTTGTGTTTTTAGTAGAGATGGGGTTTCACCATGTTGGCCAGGATGATCTCGATCTCTTGACCTTGTGGTCTGCCTGCCTCGTCCTCCCAAAGTGCTGGGATTACAGGCATGAGTCATGGCACCCAGCCTACAGTAGCATAGTTCAATACCCCAATTTGTATAATAAAAATAAAACAAGACAGAATAATAGCAAGACAACAGAGAACCAAGACAAGTTAAAACAATCGTACAACGGTATAGAGAACACTCTCAGGATACATACCCTTCCCAACAGCTCATAAACATTCTCCATGAAGACCACCGTGTTAGCCAATATGAGTCTTAATAATTTTAAACTAAGTACATGGATTACTTTTTTAGCAGAAGAACATCTTTAACTCCAACCCTGGGCCCAGCGCTGAACACATTCCTCCATATTTCACAAACTTCAGAAAAACATCGCAGGAGATCTCCGATAAAGGAATGCTAAATGTAGATATTAAGCAATTGTAATGTAACCAGAGAATTGTTCCTATAACCATATCCCTGCATCGGGCTAAGTAGCTTGCCGCATTCGAGGCCCTCTGTATGTGTGGAATGGAGGACCAAGTTCGAACTTTTAGTAGATCCTTGCCGCTTGGCAGCTTTGACTCTGGATTCTGGTGGTCTTCTTTGAGACAAGCAGTCTGGGCATAACATCACAGGGGGCTCGTCTGGGATTCGCCCTAGACCCTGGTCAACAGTCCTACTGCAAGGTCGATCTGCACTGATAGATGGCGAACTGACTCATCTCCATTGTCTGTCTGTGTCATTTACAGATCTGGATCTGTGACTCGCTTGGTCTGAAAGTCGTTTGTCTGTCTGTGTCTGTTCTGAATCTGAATCTGTGACTCGTGAGGTGCAGGCTGGGCTACTTGAAGCAGTCTGGCGGATATGAGACGACCGAGCCGATGAGACGTCCCCTATTCCGTCTGATCTGGGTGCGATCCGGTGCGAGACTGCGATCGCTGATCCAGCGGCTCTGACGGGCTGCAGTGTAGCTTGTCCGAGCTACAGTGGTGCGATGGCCGGTGCTTAGCTCTGACCGGGCTTCTGGTGAGTGCCCGCGATCCGAGCTGGGCGATGTCCTTTGATCCCGGCCTGTGTAGACTGCGAGGAAGGCTGCGACTAGATATTATTAATGACCAGATTTCCTTTACAGAGAGTTCTAACCCATATTCCCCGGAAGGAACTACAATAGTACAGAAGGATAGGTATGCAGAGCTCTATCTCTCACTTACAGAAGTATTAATTTTCAAAGACGTAAAGAGTAGGGCCATAGATCAATCCATATATTATCCTCATGGGACCTTGTTGAGAACCTGCCTCCCTTGTGTCCCCTTTCAGACAGCCCCTGAACTGTAAGGCATGGATTGCTCGACCACACTAAAATCCAAGCAACCAACTGCCCCCATCTGTTCTACTGACAGCAGGCCCACTGTTCACGAACCCCCTCCGTACCCTCGGGTGGAGGCCCCCCAGCCCCCAGGCCTTGAGAGAACTGGCCCGGATAGAGGCTGGCTAGCTGAGACGCTGAAAGGTATGCTTTGAAGAACGTGAGGCAGCGGAGTCACTTGAGGCTTGTGGCCCCTAGCCACACCTGACTCCCTGGTGGCTCTACCCACTGGAATAGGACCCCAGATGAGAATCCCAGGCTCCAGTACTGGCATTCTCTGATGATCTGTGGAAGACCCAGGTGCTGGGTTTCAGACAACTAAAGATTTAATACTGGATAGTCATGTTCTTACAGCCATTTGGGATGATTGTCAGCAGCTCCTCCTAATCTTGTTCCTTGAGCATAGAATACAATTAGAAGCTAAAGAGAAGCTGGTCGGGGATGGTCAGCGACTGTGACCTCATAGAAATGCGACTTTCCTCTGACCAGGCTGGCCTGGGACTACCTTGGCAGAAGGTAGGGGCGACTCTCGCCTTTATAGCCAGACTCAATGGGGCGGGTCTGGGCAGCTGCAAATACTAATTTGGCTAAAGTATACTCTGTCACCGAGGAAGACAGAGAGCCCAGCTACCTAGAAGGTTAATGGAACCTTTTAGACATTTTACCTTAGACCCAGAGGCTCAGGAAGTCAGGCTGTTGTAATGTCTGGAAATCAGGCAGCCCAGACATTAGAAACTCAGTGAAACTTAGAGTTGGACATACGCAGCGTACCAACCATTATACCCTCTGAGTACTAGGCAAACATCAATGGTGCTCTGTTTAGATTTGAAGTTTCTTCAATGGATTTTGCCTTTAGCCCCTCAGAGCCAAAAGCTCTTGGCTTTCCAGTGAAATGACCTGGAAAGGGGCATGAGTGGCCAGCAGGCATGGACCAGGCTGCCATGAGGGTTCAAAACTCTCTACCCTGTTCGGTGGGCCCTCCATGAGACCTGGGTGAGTACCGATGTAAACTGAGTACAAAATGTTGATGACCTCCTGATTTTTACTGCTGGGACCCAAGCTTGTATTCAAGGACCAGAGTCTCTTACAAGCTCTGGGGGAAATCTAGGCTACCGGGCCTCGACAGCTCTATCTCTAAGCCAGTAACATCTCAGGTGCATAAGGGAGACATTGTGGTTAACAATACCAGGCTCGAGGCTTGAACTGTTCTTAGATCCCCAGGCCACAATCCACCATGAAGTGAGAATTCCTTTTTTCAGGGGGTCATTTGAGTTTTGTGAACTATGGATACCTATGGTTATGAAACAGTAAACCCTTGTATCGGAGGGCAGGGGCAACCAGTGAGGACTGGCAGGCGGCGGTCGGCACCAGCAGTCCAAGCAGCCCTGCCTCTCGCCTGCGCGGACTACCTGATGCCAAGCCTTCCTTGTCGTGGATACTGGAAGTAGAAGGTGTCACCAGGCAGTAACTCAGAATTTGGGCCCTGGTGGAGGCCAGTTGCCCTGTCTTAGAAAGTTAGACCAGTGGCTGGGTGGCCTGTCTCCGAATGATTGAGCCATGTCTCTGATGGTGCAGTGCTGACAAACATGGTCCAGGAGTGGGTCGTTACATGCCATCGAGTGCACTCAAACAGCCACTGTCGATGGATAAATGCTTGTCACCCACTACCAGGACTACTACCTACTAAATCCTATCAGGATACTGCTACCACTGACGCTGACGCACCGCTGCTGCCCAACCCGGACCTGAACCGCCCGCTCCATGATTGCGAGATACTAGCTCAGGTGCAGTGAAGCACCTGGGAACCGCCCTCATGGCGTAGCCTCGTCTGTTCTGATGAGAGCTTCATGCATCCCAGGCCAGAGGTGCGCTGGAGTGGCAGTGACCTCAGAGGCTGGTGTCACAGGCGGTTGCCCGGGACGTGGCCCGAAGGCGGGCAATGCCATGCAAGCTCTCTCCCACCTTGGGAGGGCAGGAAGAAGCTGACAGTATACAGACAGTGTAGCCTTGTAATAGCTTGCTCCTACCGGCGCACATACTCAGGAGCCATCTACAGGCACCTGCAGGGTTACTAGCTGAGAAGAGATAAAACAAGCAAAGTCTAGCCCTGTGTGGCTATGGAAGCCAGAAAGTTAGCCATTGTGTTGCCCAGGGCATCAAAAATCCCAACCCTCCAGCTGCTCCAGGCAACCAGACAAACTGCACAGAGAATGTGGTAAAATGTGGCACTCCAGATCCTGGCCAGGCCCTAGGACTGCCACATTTCTGATTATTCAGAACAAGATCTCCAGTGGATTGACAAACCCTGGAAACAGATCCAGAATAGGTGGTAGACTACAGTACTGTGACCAAACATCTACCAGAAAATTAGGACAACAAGTGTTAGAACACATCACAAATACCACCTGGGTGCTCGTGGATGATAGACCTGATCAGATGCTTTCTAGCTCAAATTCAGACATACCCAGCCGAGATGGCAGCATCGGCAGAGTTGCAAAGTCTGCCCAGCCCAACAGCATACCCCAGTACCAGGCGGCTTGGCGGAACAGAGCAGGAACCAGGCCCGATCTGGGAGTAGTTTGAAATAAAGCCAGCGGAAATCCCGTTGTCGACGGCTGTGATGCCGGTGTGGACGGAAGCATTTCCAACCAAAGAGCACTCAGGTTGTAACCACCAAAAGAAAATTCTGGAATGTCCTCCCAGGTATGGCTTCCCGTCCAGATAGGGTCGAATAGGCCGGCCTTGATACAAGTAAGTCGGATTTTATCCCAGGGCAAATTGGGCTACATTGACAGGCCCCAGAGTTCGGACAGGTAAAAGAGTGGTGGACAAAGGGCCTTAAATTACAAGATTTGGCGCTATGATTGGGTATCCTTCTCCCCCTGCTCTGTTGGTATACCCTTGAATAGTATTGCCACTACGAAATCAGCTACAGACCCCACCCCTGGTTCCCAGTCTAAAAGTGATCTGCTCGTCTGAAACAGAAAATGTCTCTTGGCCCTTTCTAATGCAGAAAATTCATCAGAAATCTGGCTAGCTGAGAATTATGAGACCGGTCCCCGTACCCGGCAGCCGCCACCATGGCAGAGCTAGGTCTGGTGCCGTGAGCACGACAAGAGACCCTAGAACCCAGATTGAAGGGACCACTCCGTACTCCCACAATGACCACCCAGCCCTGAGGTAAAGGCATCCGTGATGGATCCACACACCCGTCCAGCCGATTGGACCCAACCTCGACCTTCTAGGACCAATCGCGGCGGCGCACCACATTGTGGACTGTGGACAGGCAGAACAGCCCCTTAAAAACTCACCTGGGCCATGTGCTCACTGCAGAGCATGCAGTTGTTGATCCTTCGATTGCTTACGCCCTGGTGGCCTGAAGCACTAGGCCCAGCCTGGACACACAAGCCCCAGTCAGGAGGGTTCCCTGCGCTTCTCGGGAACCAATTCCAGCCTCTGCAGCATCATGGTGCCCTATCACCCTAAGGGCTCACGGGCATATTCTTCTGGTGTAATGGGACGGTAGCTAAGAATTATCTAGTCCCTCATTATTGCAACCTACTGTCTTCCTGTCACGTGGTTCGGTTGACTCTGCAACTGCTGGCGGTTCCTGGGGTACCGGTGGCTGGTGGTATTGACATACAGCCCGGGGTTGGCTGCCAGCCTTCATTTGCAGGGTCTCCTGCCACATCCTTTATTGCGTGGGATGGTGGGGGAGTCGTCACCCTCGCCAGAAAGCAGCAGGTTGTGCCAACAATTTGCCGTTGCTGGAGAGTCATGAGTGCATCCCTTCCACAGTGGCGCGGCTCGTCCTGTCAGTAGCAGCAGGCCGGGCCTATATAGCACAGAAGGTGGTATGTATGTTTCAAAGAGATTTTGTTGTTCTGCAAATGAATCGGGAGAGCATGAGGCCGGGTCCAGCAATTCGCAAGTTAAGCACTTGGAAGTAAAAAGCAAGTTTGCTTCATGCAGACCAATGTGGAATTCTCTATGTTTTTCTCTGTTAGCCCCTTCCTTGGACCCTGCTAAGTCTACTGGCTATACAACAGTAGGACAGCTGTTGTTGGCTGGGAATTTTTGCAGTTTGTCAGAGAAAGGTTTGACACTGTTCAGCTCATGGTCCTCAGAGCCCAATACCAACCTGTAGACGCTGAAACAGAGTCAGACTTACAAGACCCAAGATTGGCTCTAGAGTTACCTGAAAAGAAGGGGGGAATGAAAGGAACGAGGCACATCCCCCATATATCTCCCAACTTCCTGAGCCCAGCACAAACACATTCCTCCATATTTCTTTCAAACTTCAGAGAAACATCACCTGGGAAATCTCCGATAAGGAATGCTAAATGTAGAATGTTAACCAATTGTAATGCTGTAACCGAGAGAATTACCTTGTTCCCTATAACTTTACATATCCTGTTTACATCAGGCTATAAAAAGCAAGCACTCGCATTGTTCGAGGCCCTCCTGTATGCTGTGGAACGGAGGGACCAAGTTCGTGAAATTAGGCCTCATAAAACTTAGAAACTAGGCCCCATATAGAAAAAATTAACACCAGGTGACCCTGCCTCGATAGGGTCCCACCCTGCCTGGATAGGGTCCCACCCTGCCTGGATAGGGTCCCTCCCTGCCAATTCCGGGAAACAACCTCATGGGGTCCCACCCTGCCAATTCCGGGGGTCCCACCCTGCCTCGAAGTTCCCGGAATCAACAACTCCAGGAAAAAACCTCATAAGGTCCTGCTCTAACCAATTAAAACAAGACACCCTGCTCAGGCCATAGCTAGACCCAATTATCTTGTGCCTTAAGCTTTGTTTGAATTTCGCGCCATAAGCTGTGTTTGAATTTGTGTTTGCCTATATAAACAGCCTGTAACAAGCATTCGGGGTCCCGAGGCCAACTTAGAGCTTGGGACCCTAGCGCGCTAGTAATAAATAACTCTCTGCTGTGAATCTCGTGTCGGTGATCCTTCGCGGCGACCCCTGCCCAGGAAGGAATCGACAATTCGGTTCCAACATTCGAACTTGTAGTAAAGATCCTTGCCACTTGGCTTTGACTCTGGACTCTGGTGGTCTTCTTTGGGGAACAAATGGTCTGGGCATAACACTTTCTATGACCAAAATGAAATGAGAGTATGAAACAATAATAGAAAAAAACTGAAAAAATTATTAATATTCAGATATTAACACACTTATGAACATGCTCCTGTTCAAAGGTTGAGATAAATATTTTGAAGATATCCATACTGTTCAATGTAACCTACAGATTTAATGAAATGTTCTTTAAAAGTTCACACTACATTTTGAAGAAATAGAAACAGCAACTCCAAAAGTATACGGAATCCAATGAGACAATAAAATACCCAACAATCTTCAAAGAAAGAAACAATGTTAAAGGCATTACAGTTCCTGATTTAAAAACTTATTACATATCTGCAAAATTAAAATAATTTGGTGTGAGTATAAAAGTAAAAACATAGACTAATAAAAAACAATGCAACACATATATAAACTTTAACATACGTGGTCATATGAAGAGTTATTTGCATAGTTATTTGCATGTTCATAATAATTGTAGCATAGTTACAAATTTTTAGTAGAGGGAGGGTTTTGCCATGTTGCCCATGCTGGCCTCCTAGGCTCAAGTGATCCACCCTTCGCTGTCTTCCAAATTGCTGGGATTTTAGGTGTGAGCCACCTCACCGGGCCCAATTTATTTTCTTTTTTTAAAGGTTTTTTTCTGAAAATGGGAATGTAGTGCCCTGTTTTGTATACATTGTAATCTTTAACTGATATTTGGACATATTTTAAAAAGTTACCTGTCACAATCTTTATTACATAGCTTTGTCCTGGCATAGTCTGAAAACAATTGTCTTCGCTAGAGATTCTGGGTGTCTTTCAAACATGTTCCTATGATGTGTCTTGTCTGAAATTTGGTGTTTATTGTCAGGTCTCTGAACCCAAGCCAAGCCATCGCATCCCCTGTGACTTGCATGTACACACCCAGATGGCCTGAAGTAACTGGAGAATCACAAAAGAAATGCAAATGCCCTGCCTCACCTTAACTGATGACATTCCACCACAAAAGAAGTTAAAACAGCTGGTCCTTGCCTTAAGCGATGATATTATCTTAAGATGATGATATCCTTTTCCTGGCTCATCCTGGCTCAAAAAGCTCCCCCACTGAGCACCTTGTGACCTCCACTCCTGCCCACTAGAGAAAAACCGCCCTTTGACTGTAATTTTCCTTTACCTACCCAAATCCTATAAAACGGCCCCACCTTTATCTCCTTTCGCTCACTCTCTTTTCGGACTCAGCCCGCCTGCACCCAGGTGAAATAAACAGCCATGTTGCTCACACAAAGTCTGTTTGGTGGTCTCTTCACACGGACGTGCATGACATTTATTTTTTAGTTAAAGAAGTTTATTCGTCTTTCTTCTTAGTAGTCTTCATTTGCTACACCTGTTCCCTGTTTGTGGCACTGCAGTCTCTCTGCTGCTGTAACATTTACAGTCAGTTACCTCATTGACATATAATTCTGTTTCTGTGTCTTTTAAAATCTACCCATGTATGTCTATATTCAGATGTATTCATCTTGGTACCTATATTCATATAGAATAAAGACATAGAAGATAGATGTATTGGGAGGTATTGATACAGAAAGTAAAAAAAAAAAAAAACTTCAATGCATATATAGACTTATCTGTCCTGTAAATTATGTCTAGAATACTACACAAATAAAGATAGATTGTGAAATGCCTCCTGTTAGATTTAATGTGTATAAATGTGTGTATATATATACACGCACACACATATATATATAGTAGTGATCCTTATTGCTCAATTCTGGGAGTTAGAAAAGCCCTAAGGTCATGCAAGTCATTCACTGCTAGGCCAAGAATGATCTTTTTATTCCAGTGATACATTAGCCCCATTTCACAGGCTATAACTCAAATTTGAGAATGCTCATTTCTTCCTATTAAGTTTTCATCAAGAAAAGGGCTCTTGTTCTTAACTCTGAGCGTGTGATGTAAAAATACACTTTTGTATTTTTTTCTTTGTGGCTGTAATATGGTTTTTATGGTAATAAAAAAATTAGGTCTGTTTTCAGAAGATAGACTGTGATGTTGAACACAAATATATTGGTATGTGGTATTTGGCCAAATTTCAACCAGACAATAGTGAACGTGCGCAGAAGTGCCAAACGTGAATTTTTTTGGTGATGTCAAAGCTTTCTTGTGAGAAAGGTCAGGCTCAATGTTTTCAGGCATCTCTGGTTCCTCATAAATGCATGACTACAACCAAACTACGCTGGTTTAATGAGACACTGCATTACAAACAACTGAGTGCCAGGTGACAAGGACATTTTTACATTTATAAGAATAATGTGATGTGTGTGGCTTGGATTGGATCAATCTTCACTGAGTTAATTGATTGGATTCATCTGGCCTGGAGGGAAAGAAAATTCAAAGTATTTCTGACCTGTTTTCTTCTTGGGGGCTTTTTTTGTACATATAGATAAAAATATAAGATTAGTGAATAGATAAACATACACACACAGAATAGGTCCCCTGTGTATGTTCATGCAAAGTCCGTGTATGCATATGTCTGGTTAAAAAGTCTCAGGAAAAAAGTATGTCAGAAGTTATTTTCCTTCACAACTCCTACAAATCAGGTGAATTCAAGAAGCCACTTAGCTCAGCCAGGAAAATTCAGTTGGCCAATCCACACAGCGGAGATAGTCTGAATAGCCCATTAGCTAAATGTGAAAAACGAATTTGTGCATCAAGGCAGGCACAAAATGGCTGACATGAACAACACAGTCATAGAGTGAGTAGAAAAGCAGGGCCCTAAAATGTTAAGGTCAACATAAAGCCTTATTCGGCAGGAATGGAAGCTTCCTTCTCAGGCTTTACCCCCTAACATAAAGTTTTGTTGATATTTATACATAACATTATATGTCTGCATTTCAGTCTGTGACGGTATGGAGCCATATAGGTGAGAGTAAGTCTGGGTCTTCATCTTCCAGACAGAATGGGAGATTAAAAATGCCTCTCAAAAAATGTCTTCTGTATACATGAACATTTATGTAGACAAACATATAATTCTGTATGTGTGTTTATCGCCTTATGTATAACTATGTCCAGATTTATCATTCTATATATATTCATACAGAATAAAGATAGAGAAGGTGAAAGTATTGATAGGTATTTCTACTGATAGCAATTAAAATAAACTTCCATACATGTAAAGTCCTAAAACTACATCCACGAGAGTACACAAATGGAGGTATTCTCTGACATACATTCTGCTGCATTTAATGTATATGAAGAAAGAATTGGCCCTTGTTGCTCACATCTGTAAACAGAAAATGTGCTAAGGCCATGACAGTCATTTACTGCCAAGAATGACCCTTTTCATTCTAGTGAACTGAGACAAGAGATACATTAGCCCCAGCTTAAAGACCTTACCCAAACTTGCAAATGCTGAATAATTTTCTTTAAACTTCCAGAAATTCAGGGGCTCTTTTGTATGAACATATGACATAGCATGATAATTTGGGGATTTTTTTGTTGGCTAGAGAAGTAACTTTTTAGGTAGAGAAAAAAAATTAAAGTCTGTGACTCAAAGTTAGTCCACTATGTTGAAAGGAAATTTAAGTTTTCTTTGGATAGTTTTTTTAGTAGATTTAAGTACAGATACAAAATATGAAGATGAATTAACACATATAAATCACAGGGTTATGCAGATATGTCTATGTAATTTCCATTTGTGAGTGTATCTCGTAAAGAAGCCTCAAAATAAAAGTAAGACATTATTTTACTACGCATGTCCCTCAAGACAGGTTAATTCATTCAGCTGATTAGGTCACCCCAGGTGATTTCAATCATTCATTAGCTCAACCCAGGTAATCCAATTAGTCAATTAGCTCAGCTCAGGTGAGTAAAATCAGACAATTAGCTTAGGCCAGGTGATTCCAATCAGCCAGTTAGAAACGATAGATCCAACCAGTCAATTATCAAAACATCAACGGTGAATTCCTCAAGGCAGAATTACAGTGGTTGACGGGAGTAGCACATTCATACATTGAAAATAAAAGCAGGGCCATAAAATGCTAATATGATCATAAACTGTTACATTAGGGTACTGTCATCTTCCCAAATCTTTCTCACGTAGGGGAAGCTTTGCTTACATTTAAACAAACAACATTGTATGTCTATGTTTCGTTCTGGAATACTATTGTGTCAGAGTAGAGAAGTAATTCTACATCTTTATCTATAATACATACTAAGGTATTGAAAATGTCTTTTGGCCAACATAATGTGTATACGTTAATATTTACACAGATGTAGTCATATAATCCTGAATATGTATATATGTTTCTCTACTTATGTCTATATTCAGATGCATCCATCTTCGTATCTATATTTATAAAAAATAATGAGGTATGACCAGGTGCAGTGGTTCACACCTGTAATTTTAGTACTTCAGGAGGTTGAGGGGGGTGGATTGCTTGGGCTCAAGGGTCTTTTTTTTTTTTTTTTTTTTTTTTTTGAGACAGAGTCTCGCTCTGTCACCCGGGCTGGAGTGCAGTGGCCGGATCTCAGCTCACTGCAAGCTCCGCCTCCTGGGTTTACGCCATTCTCCCGCCTCAGCCTCCCAAGTAGCTGGGATTACAGGCGCCTGTCACCTCGCCCGGCTAGTTTTGTGTATTTTTTAGTAGAGACGGGGTTTCACCGTGTTAGCCAGGATGGCCTCGATCTTCTGACCTTGTGATCCGCCCGTCTCGGCCTCCCAAAGTGCTGGGATTACAGGCTTGAGCCACCGCGCCTAGCCGGGCTCAAGGGTCTTAAAGAGCCAGATGTGGTGGTATATGCCTGTGGTCCCAGCTACTTGGGAGGCTGAGGTGGGAGGATCACTTGAGCCCAGGGGACAGAGATTGTAGTGAACCTACATGGCGCCACTGCTCTCCAGCCTGGGTGACCGAGTGAGAACCTGTCTCAATAAAAAATAAGAATAGTGATGTATAAAGTGGAAATATTGATAGATATTGATAGTGATAGTGACATAAAAAGATGCTTTTATAGATATATAAACTTAACTTTCCCATAAACTACACAAAAAATAGTGCAAAAATGGAACTATGCTCTTACATATTTCTTTCTGCTTTTTACACTTTTGGAGGCCGAGATGGGTGGATCACGAGGTCACGAGTTCAAGACCAGCCTGGCCAACACGGTGATCCCCCCATCTCTACTAAAAATACAAAGGAAGGAAGCATCATTCCTTGTTGTTTACTTCTGAAAGACAAAAATACACTAAGGTTAAGAAAGACATTCATTGCCAGGTCAAGGGTGACCCTTCTCTTTCTGGTGAACATAGGACCAGAAAGAAAATAGCCTCAGCTTAAAGGCCCTCACTCAAATGTGAAAATTGCTGAATAATTGTCTTTAAAGCTTTCATAAATTCAAATAATCATTTTAAATGTGTCGTAGGACTCAATCTTTGTATTTTTGTTTTCTTTGCTGAAGTAGTGACTTTTAGGGTAAGAGAATAAAAGCCAAGGGCTATAACTTGAGCATTTACTTCAACATTGAAAATAAAAGTGAGTTTTATTGGACACATTTCTCTGTAGATTTTGATATAAATATGAGATATATAGATAGATCAACATATACAAACACACAGGGTTATGTAAATATGTCTAGGTAATGTTAATCTGTAATTTTTTCTAAAACAGCCCCAAAATAAAAGTAAAGCAGAGGTCATTTTTCTACACATTCTCTTTAGAAACGTTGAATCCAGGCAATTAGCTCAGCTCAAGTGAATCCAATCAGTCAATTAGCTCAAACTAGGCAACTTTAATAAGCTAATTAACTGGACTCAGGTGGATCCAATTATGCAATTGTCTAAATAGGGACTGCAGATTCATCAAGTCAGGCCCAACATAGTGAATGTAAATAGCATGTTGATACAGTGAGAAACAGAGCAATAGCCTGAAATGCTAGCCTCGAAATATAGCATTACATAGCTGTACGGTCAGCTTACTTTCTAGACTTATTCCCTGAACCTGAAGCTTTGTTTACATTTATACAAACAACATTGCTTGGCTCTGTTTCATTGTGAGATGTTATTGTGCCATAGAGTACCGAAGTTAATATACATTTGTGTTCTTAATATATACTAGAGCATTTAAAATGCCTTTTCAGAACATGCTTTGTATACATGAATGTTCACATAAACATACTCATGTAATCCTGCATGGGTTTTTATTTACCTTTCTACCTATGTATATCTATATGCAAACATTTAGCTTTGTATGTATATTCATACAGAACAAAAATGTGGAAAATGGAAGTATTGATAGGTATTGATTCTAATAGTGGGATAAAAAATACTTTTCTCCATGTATAATCTTAACTGTCTTATAAACTATATGTAGACTCACACATATGGAAGGATGTTTTTAAATAGAACCTGCTGCATTTGACATCTATGAAGAAAGCATTGTTTCTAGTTTATTTCTTCTAGGAAATAAAAATGCACTAAGGCCAGGGGAGTCATTCATTGTCATGTAAAGCTGGACCCTGGCCATATTTCAACCAGGCGACAGTGAACATGTGCTGAAGTGTCCATGGTGGCTCTTATTCTCCAGGCTAAGGCTTCTATGTGAAAAAGGCTAGGGTCCCTGGTGTCAGACACCTCAGGCTTGTCCCAGCTGTATGGTTAGAATTCCACTGAGCAGGTTTAATTAGACCCTGAATTAAAAACATTCGAGTGCCAAGTAACAAGAACATTTACATATTTATAAGAATGATGTGGCTGGGCGCCGTGGCTCACGCCTGTAATCCCAGCGCTTTTGGAGGCCGAGGTGGGTGGATCACGAGGTCAGGAGTTCAAGACCAGCCTGGCCAACATGATGAAACCCCATCTCTACTAAATATACAAAAATTAGCTAGGCGTTGTGGCACACGCCTGTAATCCCAGCTCACACCATTGCACTCCAGACTGGTTGACAGAGCAAGACTCTGTCAAAAAAAAAAAAAAGAAGAATGTGATGCAATATGTGGTTTACATTAGGTAAATCACCGCTGAGCTAACAGGCTGATTTGATTCACTTGGTCTGGAAAAATAGCCAATATAAATGACCTCTTACCTAGCTTTGTTTTGCTTTGTTTTGTATATGTATTTATCGATATGATATGTGAATAGTGAAACATATACACCCAGAATGGTTCACATAGGTGTATCTAGCTAACGTCCATTTATGCTTATGCCTGGTAAAAAAGCCTCAGAAGAAAAATAGGTCAAAGTTCATTTTCCTTTCCTACCCATCCAGACCAGGTGAATTCAATAAGCCATTAGCTAAGCTCAGGTGATTTTAATCAGCCAATTAGGTCAGCCCAGGCAAATACAATCAGCCATTTAGCTAACTTGGGAAAGCAGAAGCATCAAGAAAGACCCCAAATGGTGGATATAAACAACAGAGGCATACAGTGAAAAGAAAAAAGCAGGGCCTTCAAATTCCAAGCTTTCCATATGAAAGGAATCAAACACATTCCTCCACATATCTCCCAACTCCCTGAGCCCAGCACAAGCCCAGCACAAACACATTCCTCCACATATCTCCCAACTCCCTGAGCCCAGCACGAGCCCAGCACAAACACATTCCTCCACATATCTCCCAACTCCCTGAGCCCCGCACAAACACAACCCACCATATATCTCTCAACTTCCTGAGCCCCGCACAAACACAACCCACCATATATCTCTCAACTTCCTGAGCCCAGCACAAACACATTCCTCCATATTTCTTTCAAACTTCAGAAAAACATCACCTGGGAAATCTCCGATAAGGACGCAGCGGGAACCAATAAAAAAAAAATGCTAAATGTATAATATTAACCAATTGTAATGCTGTAACCGAGAGAATTACCTTGTTCCCCTGTAACTTTACATACCCTGTTTACATCGGGCTATAAAAAGCAAGCACTCGCATTGTTCGAGGCCCTCTTGTAAGCTGTGGAATGGAGGGACCAAGTTCGAACTTATAGTAAAGATCCTTGCCGCTTGGCTTTGACTCTGGACTCTGGTGGTCTTCTTTGGGGAACAAACGGTCTGGGCATAACACATAAAACCTTACATAACAGTACTGGAAGCTTACTTCCTAGGCTATGTCCCTCAATGCTCAGCTTTGTTGATTTGTATACATGACATTGTATAGCTGGGTTCCAGCCTGACATGGTGTAGAATCATATAGGTGAACGTAAGTCTATGTCTGCGACATCACTTTTTGCTGGAGGAGAATGTCTCTTGAACTTATTTTGTATACATAAATATTGACATAGACAAACTCATAATTTTATGTTTGTGTTTATCTATCTACCTACAAATATCTATATCCAGATCAAACTATCATGCTCTTTATATTCATACAGAGTAGAAGACATAGAGGTAAAGATATTGATAGATATTTGTACTGTTAGTAATATAAAAAGAAACTTCCATACATGCAACATTTTATTTGCTGTTTAAACTATACCCCCAAGAGTACACTAAGAGAAGCATGTTCTGACATACATAGTTTTCATGTGTGAAGAAAAATTGGTTTTTATAGCTCAAACCTGTGAGCAGAAAATAAAGTAAGGCCATCAAGTCATTAAGGAATATCTTCTTTATTCTGGTGAACATGAGACCAGAAATAAAATAGGTTCAGCTTAAAGAACCTGACTTGTAGGAGAACCTTCCCAAATACTCTCTTTAGAAGCCTTTCAGCCTTTCCACTGCTGTGACTCGGGCCTGAGGGGGGCATAGAAAGGGTAGGGGGGAAGCAAAGAGCTAGTGTAAACTGGCATTGATTACCATGTATCTTCCAGGCTTCCCCCTGTCAGCAGCAGGCCTCCCATAGACTCCAGAGTTCCCAAATCGCTCCATCAGACAGATTCTGCCAGCTTCCCTTTTGCCTACGTGGGGAGACAGATTCCTGGTGCTTCCTGCTCTGCCACCTCCCCAGATTTCTCTCCCAGTATATTGTCGCACACACTTCCTTTCCTGTCATTGGAAGTGGCCCTGCAGCTTTCTCCAGCTCAGTTCCCTCCTGTAAGAAAAAGAAGAGAAAATAATATAGACAAATTGCTGTCTGTAGGTAGCAAATCCAAATCAAGGTCCTCCCCTTCAAGAAAGACAAGTAGAATAAGGAAAAAGGTTTATTGATCCTTTTGTGATTGATCGAGAACCATACATCTAGATTCATCTGTATTCTAGAACTAGAAAAAACCTTCAGTCCACAGGGTTAAATACTGCAATGCTTTCTACAATATTCAAAACCACCAGAGATTAGGAGCACTTCACTCAGTGGGGCTTGTGCCCCTAAAAACAAACCACCACAAAAAAAAAAAAACAAAAAAAAAAACCAAAAAAACCCAGCTTCCTGAGATTGATCTGTCTCGACATTTTGTTTTCTATCCTGTACTATCACTCTTGCTTACTCAGACTGGAAACACAAACCGAAAAAAAATCAACACATAGCAAATGTGACCGGCATGAAAAGACATGGTGGCTCATGCCTGCTCAATCCCAGCACTTTGGAGGCCAGGTGGAGTGGATCACATTTAGTCAGGAGTTCAAGACCAGCTTGGCCAACATGGAGAAACCCCGTCTCTACTAAAAATACAAAAATTAGCCAGGCACAGTGTTGCACACCTGTAGTCCCAGCTACTTGGGAGGCTGAGGTGGGACAGTGCTTAGATCCAGAGGCAGAGAAGTGCAGTGGGAGGCCAAGATCCACCACTGCACTCAGCCTGGGCAACACAATGAGGCATGTCTGGGGCGGCTGTGGCGGGCGGACCCTGGACACCATAGTGAGAACACATCTCTCCTAAAAAGGTAGATAGATAGATAGATGAATGAATGAATGGAATGAATGAACAGACAGACAGACAGATAGATGACAGATGATAGAGCGAGCAAACCAGGCACGGTGGCTCACGCCTGTAAGCACTTTGCAGGGGGCCAAGGTGGGCGGATTGCTTGGGCACAGAAAACATGGTGGAACCCTGTCTCTACAAAAATAAAATGTACAAAGCACAAAATAAGGTTAGCCGGGGGGTGGCGTGTGCTTGTAGCCTCAGCTACTAGGGAGTTGGGGGGCTGAAATGAGAGGATTGCTTGAACCTGGGAGGTTCAGGCTGCTGTGAGTCAAGATCACACCACTTTGCCTGGGTGATGAAGTGAGACCCTGTCTAAAAATAAAAATATTCATTGGCGAGGTATGGTGGCTCAAGCCTGTAATCCCAGCACTTTGGGAGGCCGGTGGTGGATCCGAGGTCAGGAGATCGAGACCATCCCTGGCTAACATGGTGAAACTTGATCTCTACTAAAATACAAAAACAAAAAGGCCCGAGGTGGCGAGGCCTGTAGTCCCAGCCTTTCGAGGAGGCTGAAGCGGGGAAGAATAGGTGAACCAGAATGAGGCTGCAGTGAGCGAGATCAGCGCCCTCCAACCACAAAATTTGGCGAGACCATCTCAAAAAAAAATAGAAATAAAAATAAAATAAATAATAAAAACAAACAGTAACAAGTGACAAAGAAAGAACAAACTATTAATTTTTTTAATGGAGTAAACAAAGGCAAAGGGGCCGGTAGTGGCTCAAGCCTGTAATCCAGCACTGGGAGGCGAGGCCGGGTGGATCAAGGTCAGAAGGTCAGTATCCTAGCTGCACCACGGTGAAACCCGTCTCTACTAAAAAAAATACAAAAACCCCGAGGCCGAGATAAGTGAGCCTGTAGTCAATGGTGCTTGGGAGGCTGGGGAGCAGGAGAATAGAAGTAAACCAGGCCCGGAGCTGCAGTGAGCTGAGATCCGGCCACTGCACTCCAGCCAGGCGACAGAGCAAGACTCCGTCTCAAAAAAAAAAAAAAAAAAAAAACAAAGGCAAAAGGTAAGTAAGATCCCAATTAATTGTACCCTCTCTCTCTTTCTGGCAGGTTCTTCTGTCACCCAGGCTGTAAGCGCAATGGCGCAACTATGGCTACTGCAGTCTTCACCTCCCAGGCTCAAGGGATCCCTGTAGTTTCAGCCACTTGGGAGGCTGAGGCGGGGAGGCAGGCAGATCTCGAGGCGAAGGAGGCCGTGATAACAACTACGCAGCCCGGCGTGACAGGTGAAGACTTCACTCAGAAAAAAGAAAAAGAAGACGAAAGAAAGAAATCAAAACCGCAACTTTAATGTGCAGGAAGGAGCGTTAAGAGACAGAGAACAAGGAAAAGCAACAACTCAAAGTACTGAGGAGTACTCATTGAGTACTCCTTTGAAATTCCAAATGAAATTTCATTTCCGTTCCATTGAAAATGGAATCCCACACCTCTGCAGAGAAATGGGAGGGCCACTTGGGCAAGCCCGAGAGTAGGGGCGTGGGTTCCAAGCCGCGGCGAGCCGAGTTCACACCCTCTGCCGGATCTAGGAGGCACTGCCGTGCGTACATATTTAAATGTTTGATATTAAATATTAGGGTGACGCTGTATTTCTTTTTTTTTTTTTTTTTTTTTTTTTTTTGAGGCCAGTCTGGCTGTGTCACCCAGGCCAGGCTGGAGTGCAGTGGCCCTATCACCGACTCACTGCAAGCTCCATACTCCCAGGTTCAGGCCATTCTCCTGCCTCCCAGCCTCCCACAGCGATAGCTGGGACTACAGAAGCCCAGCCACCACGCCCGGCTAGTTTTTGTATTTTTAGTAGAGGCGAGTTCACCATGATGCTCCAGGATGATCTCCTGACACAAGTGATCCGCGCCTAAAATGCTGAATCTGACTGGCTCGACTAGAGCTGGTGACCAAGTGCAGCATTTCGCGGCTACTTCAGTCCCACATCTCTGGTTGACCCAGGGGGTGGCCATGGTGGAGGGGGCATCCCTGTTCGGTGTCCTGCCTCTCCGGTTACCACCTCTTTACTCCATGAGGGCTCGTCCCGGGCTGAAACGGGGTTTGGGGAGGGTGGTGGGGTTTGCTGAGTGGGAGGTTGTGGCCCTGCGGCCCCTGTTCCAAGGGTGGCCGCGCAGACTTGGGGGTGGCCGTCCAGTCCCACGGCAGGGAGGTGGCGCGGGGCGGTACTGACCTTTCCTCCTCCTTCATACCCGGGGAGACCAGCCGGACCCAGCGGGGAGAGAGGTGAAAAGGAAGATCAGAGGACTCAGACTCAGGCCGCAAGCGTCACACTTGGCCTCTTCCCGTGACGGCCGCGTTGACCAGATGTCGGCCTCGAGCCTTGGCCTTGGCCACGAGCCTGAAAGGTTTAAGGTCGACCAGGTGGCTGTAGCCGGCAGCAGCACCACGTATGTCCAGCAGAGGGTGAGATCTTGGCTCACTGCAGCCTCCACCTTGCAGGCTAGCCCAAGTGATCCTCCCATCTCAGCTTCTCAAGTACCTGGGACTACAGGGATCTTGCTCTGTTTTTGTTAATTTGTTTTTTGGTTTTGTTTGTTTGTTTGTTTGTTTTTTGCCAGTTTCCAGTTCGTTTCCACAATACTTTGAGTTGCTGTTTTAGTTTTTGTTGTTATTTTCTCTCTCTTTTTAAATTTTCTTTTTTTTTTTTTTTTTTTTTTTTGAGGGCGGGTCACAAGCTCTGTCGCCCAGGCTGGAGTCGTGGCGGGATCTCAGCTCACTGCAAGCTCAGCCTCCCGAGGTTCCGCCATTCTCCTGCCTCAGCCTCCCGAGGAGTAGCTGGGACTACAGGCATACAACTTGGCGCCCGGCTAATTTTGTATTTTAGTAGAGAGCCGGGTTTCACCGTGGTCTCGATCCTCCTGATGCTGTGATCCTTCCGCCTCGGCCTCCCAAAGTGCTGGGATTACAGGTGTGAGCCACCCAGCCTGGGCTCTTTTAAATTTCTTATGCTCCTTTACTTGAAAGTTGCTGTTGTTTTATATTTACTTTTTTTTTTTTTTGAAGTGAAGTCTTCGCACTCTGTCACCCAGACTGGAGTGCAGGTTCGTGATCACTGCTCACTGCAGCTTCGACCTCCCTAAGTGGGACTTACAGGGATCGCCCTCCAGCCTGGATAATGGAGACCCTGCCTGAGAAAGAGAAACAGAGACAGAGACCGGTTAAATACACACACACACACACACACACACACACACACACACACATTTTTTAAAAATTAAGTACAATTAATTGTTATCTTGATTACCTTTTATCTTTCTTCACTCCCATTTATTTTGTGTTATTGTTTGTAATAATTTTTGTTATTGTTTGTTATTTATTTAATTGTCTTTTTTTTTTTTTTTTTTTAAGGCAGGGCCTCACTCTGTCACAGTAGGCTGCAATACAGTGGTACAATCTTGGCTCACTGTGGCCTTAAACTTTTGGGCTCAAACCATCTTCCCAGCTTAGCCTCCCCACAAGTAGCGGGAACTACAGGCATATGCCACCACACCTGGCTAATTTGTGTTTTATTTATTTATTGTAGAAATGGGGTTCCACCATGTTGCCCAGGCTGGTCTAGGCTAGTCTCAAACTCCTGAACTCAAGTGATCCATCCATCTTGGCCTCCCACAAGTGCTAGGATTACAGGCGTGAACCACCACGCCTCGCTCTATATCTATCTATATCTGTCTATCTTTTTAGTAGACATGATCTCCCTATGTTGTTCCGAACAGTCCAAATATATTTTTAACTTTAATTATTATCATTATTTAATAGAGATGTTGTCTCACCAAGTTGCCCAGGAGAGTCTCAGAGCTCCTGGGCTCATGTATCCTCCCACCTTAGCCTCCCCAAAGTGCTGGGATATAGCCATGAGCCACCACACTCTGCTCTATCTATCTATTTATCTATCCTCCTAATCTATCTGTCTCTATTCCTTTAGCAGAATCATTGAGATATATATGTTATCCAGGCTCTGGTTATATATATTTCTTTTTAAATTTCAATTATTATTTTAATAGAGATGGGGTCTCGCCACATATCCCAGGATGGTCTCAAACTCATGGGCTTAAGTGATCCTCCCCCCTTGGTCTCCCAGACTCCTGGGATTACAGGCATGAGCCACCTGGTTATATTTTTGATATGTTGATTCTTTGCAGTTCGTGTTCCAGTCCAGATGCGTAGTGATAGTAAAGGGATTGAAAACAAAAATTTTGACACAGATCAATCTCACGAACTTGTCTTTCCTTTCTAGTAGCACAAGCCTCATCAAGTGAAGTGCTCCTCATCTCTGGTGGTTTTAAATATTGTAGAAAGCATTGCCCTATTTAACTCCATGCACTGAAGAGTTTTTCTAGTTCTGGAATACAAGTAAATCTTGATGTATGTCCTTGATCAACCACAAGAAAATCAATAAGGCTTTTTCCTTATTCTACCTCCCTTTCTTGAAAGGGAGGGCCTTGAATTGCATTGCTGCCTATGCACAGCGATTCCCAATCTAATTTTGTTTTTAGCACTGGGAAGGCCAGGCTGACTAGGCTGGGGCTATGAACCCCTGCCTAGAATAAAAAAATATTTAGGGGGTACATGTGCTTGTTTGTTAAATGAGCATACTGCATTCTGCTGGGGAGTGGGTTCCAGTGCAGCCAATATCCACATAGCAAACGTTGTATCTGATAGGTGATTTTTCATCCCTTGTCCCCCTCCCATCCTCCTCCCTTTTGGAGTCCCTGAATGTGTGTGCACTGTTTAGCTCCCACGTATAAGTGAGAACATGAAGTATTTGCTTTTCCATTTTGGAGTTAGTTCACTGAGTATAATGGCCTCCAGCTCCATCCATGTTGCTGTAAAAGACACGAAATCATTCCTTATGGCTGCACCATTGGATAATTTTTGCTTTGTTATTGGTCTGCCTGCCTTCCTTCCTTCCTTCCTTCCCTCCCTCCCTCCCTCCTTTCCTCCCTCCCTCTCTTTCTCTCTCTTTCTTTCTTCTTTCCTTCATTTTTGTTTTCTTTTGTTTGTTTGGTTTTTTATCTCAGATTACACAGACCAAAATTTATTTTTTGAGACAGGATCTTACTCTGTCACCCTGGCTGCAGTGCAGTGGGCATGATTCTAGCTCACTACAACCTCAAACCTCCTGCCTCAGCCTCCCCAGCCTCCTAAGTTGGGGCCCAGCATGATGTGTGGGTCACCACCTTGCCAAGTCTTTTTTTTTTTTTTTTTTTAAGGAGATGGATTCACCCTCCCCATGTTGCTCAGTCTGGTTCTCAAACTCCTGGCCTATTTTAACTTTTTTTTTTTTTTTTTTTTTTTTTTTTTGGCGGGTAGGCCAGACGGCTGCTGTAAACTGTTCACCATAGGGAAAATCTCTGTTTTTATGGGAAAGGGGAAAGGAGATGCTACTTGAAACTTTTCCTCACTAAATCCAGCTTCTGGTTGTTTGAATGAGCATCTGTTATGAAAACTAGAAACTAATGAAAAAATAAGAACAAAGATAAAAAGCACAAAATAAAGTTTCTCTTGTCATCACCAAGGGTGTCCCTTTGACCAGAAAGGGAAGTTTTAGTACTCAATCATTCCTCTCTCTGAAACCACCATTGCAAAATTATAACCGAGACAGTGAAAAATATCTGACCTAACCAACTGTATTTTGTTTCTAACCTTCAAATTGCCCTTGCTCATTCCTGGGAATAGGCTGAACTAACTTTGGAAAGAACTTCGTTTATAGATTATAGTTTAAAACAAAGATGATAACAACCCTTCCCCAAAACAAACCTCCTTCTTGCCTGGGGACTAAACTGCCTTCATAGGACTAACAAATTAGTCACAAGATTAAAAATTATGGTTTAGGAGTCATGCAGTTGAAGGCTACAAGATTCTGACCCTCTAAACTGCTCCTAAGATCAGTGCTTGAGATATTTTGCAGACCCTGCACTTGATGGATCAGCTGGCACCACCCAGGTTGATAAACTGGCTCATATGGTCTTGTGGCCTCCACCCAGGAACTGACTCAGCACAAGAAGACAGCTTGGACTCCCTATGATTTCACTTCTTACCTGACCAATCAGCATTCTCGACTCACTGGCCTTCCCCCACGCCCCAAATTATCCTTAAAATCTGTGATCCTCAAATGCTCAGGGTGACAGATTTGAGTAATAATAAAATTCCAGTCTCCCACACAGCCCACTCTTTGAGAATTACTTTGTTTGTTGCAATTCCCCTATCTTGATAAATTCACTCTGTCTAGGCAGTGGGCAAGGTTGGGATATTATGACACTAGAGATGTACAGAATTCCATTGAGAGGCAAAAAATTTATCGGGCTATCTAGTGACCTTGGCCTAGGGAAACTGCCCTATGCTTATAAATATGTAATGTAGGGGCAAAGGGAGAGGTTTCCCTTTGGCCCTCTGAAGGTTCACTGAGAAATCAACTCATCAAAGGCAGATGAATAGGAGAAAAGGCAGACACGTTTCTGGGACATGTGCACAGAGCTTTCAGAATGAAGACCCCAAGACAATGGGGAAATTGTGCTTGGACTTTATTTATTTATTTATTTATTTATTTATTTACTTATTTATTTATTTGAGATAGAGTCTTGTTCTGTCACCCAGGCTGGCGTGCAGTGGTATGATCTTGGCTCACTGTAACCTCTGTCTCATGGGTTCAGGTGATTCTCCTGCCTCAGCCTCCCAAGTAGCTGGGATTACAGGCTCGTGCCACCACACCCAGCTAATTTTTGTATTTTTTAGTAGACATGGGGTTTCGCCATGTTGCCCAAGCTGGTCTCAAACTCCTGACCTCGGGTGATCCGTCCACCTTTTATGGCATCAGCAGCATTAAAAAATATGTGTAGTTATTTCTTGAGTACCCCCCTTCCTTCTTTCTCTCTCTCTCTGTCTCTCTTTAAAATAAGGTCAGGCAGATCTAATCCATTTCCAAAGCCTGAATTCTTTTTTTTTTTTTTTTTTTTTGAGACAGAGTCTCACTCTGTTGCCCAGGCTGGAGTGAAGTCTCACGATCTCGGCTCACTGCAACCTCTTCCACCTCCCAGGTTCAAGCGATTCTCCTATTTCAGCCTCCCAAGTAGCTGGGATTACAGGTATGTGCCGCCACACCCAGCTAATTTTTGTAGTTTTAGTAGAGGCAGGGTTTCACCATGTTGGCTAGGCTGGTCTTGAACTCCTAACCTCAGGTGATCTGCCTGCCTCAGTCTCCCACAGTGCTGGGATTACAGGTATGAGCCATCGTGCCCCAAAGCCTGAATTCTTAATCCAACATTGGATCTCTATCCCAAATCCTGTAGAGAACCAGTAAGTTGATTTCTGGACTTGTATGCCTCATAGACATTACATATTAATAATGATCCAACCCTAAAACCGGATTTGCTTCTTCCTCATTCAACTCAGCTGTGACCCAGACTTACTGGCTCAATAAACTGTACCACTGTTCACCTAGGATACTGGGAGAGTTTACTCAATCTGTATCTCTCCATGTCCTAAACAACCCATAACCAAGTCCTTCCATTCTTGCTCCAGTATGTATCTCCAAAAACTTCTTTCCATTTCCACAACTACCCATAGCCCTTTGTGGAGCCACTGGCTCTTTGGAAGGACATCGCAAAATTTGTTCAGGTTTGCAGGTGTGAGGCTGAAGCCTGCTAACATTCCTGCCCCGGATTTTGTGTCAACGAAAGTGTCTCTGCTGGGGGCATTGAGACCACACTTGCTAGGTTTGAATGACTCTCGGGAAGGATGCATGGAACCCTACAAAACTGACACCCCCAACAAGGTCAGACATATACTACTGCATGGGCCAAGGCCTCCACCATAGATCACCACCATTGTGAGCCTGAACTGCCAAAGGCACCAACTCCAGGGAGACTCTTGGGAAGCCAGCCTTCCTCTGCTAAAGTTGAAAGTCACAGGAACCTCCACCCACAAGGTCCCCACTGCACTGTGAAGATGCGAAGAGTGAGTGGGACAAAGAGAAGGCATGGAGGGGAGACTTCCTGGCCAGAATGAGTTTCCTAGGCTCTGGTCACCATGCCAGTGTCTCAGCCCATCAGACAGCACTCTTTCTCCTCCTCTGTCCACAGACCCCTGAAGAACACACACTGCAGGTGAGAAAACCACAGAGTGTGAATAGAATAGAGTCTGACATTCTCCTTATGTGAGTGTATCCTGAGCACATAGACGGGAGGTTTATTTGATGGTGGCATCATTGTTTATCTGCAGCTGTATCCTAGGGAAGCAATTCTCCTGTTTTCTTTTTGTTTGTTTGTTTGTCTGTTTGTTTTTTTGAGATGGAGTCTCGTGTTGTTGGCCAGGCTGGAGTGCAGTGGATCAATCTCGGCTCACCATAACCTCTGCCTCCCAGGTTCAAGCGATTCTCCTGCCTCAGCCTCCGGAGTAGCTGGGACTACAGGCACACACCATCATACCCGACTAATTTTTGTATTTTTAGTAGAGAAGGAGTCTCACTATGTTGGCCAGGCTGGTCTCGAACTCCTGACCTTGTTATCTGCCCGCCTCAGTCTCCCAAACTGCTGGTATTACAGGCATGAGCCACCGTGCCAGGCAATTCTCCTATTTTGATTGAATAGAACAAGAGCTAATTTCAGGAGGGAGGCTATAGAAAGCCCGATTCTCCCACAGGCTGCAGGCTAGAAATGAATATGGCTTCTTGGGCAGTGGGA
Organism: Papio anubis; assembly: GCF_008728515.1. NCBI lineage: Eukaryota > Metazoa > Chordata > Mammalia > Primates > Cercopithecidae > Papio > Papio anubis. The sequence continues at coordinate 30,130,353 of NC_044995.1, forward strand.
ATTCAAATGAATATGGCTTTTTGGATGGAGAGAATTCCTTTGGCCTTCACATTTTCGGGAGCATCTCTCCAACCCTCCCTTGAGGCCACAGAATACATTTCCCCGATATTTCCTCAAGTGCCCTATGTATCCTGTCAAGCGACCCAAGGCTGACACATTGAGTTGAAAACCCCCGTTGGTTATAACTGGAGATTTTAGATTCAGGCCACACCTCACTCTATGCCATAGAATGAGCGTTTCTAGAAGCTAAGCAGCAGAGCTGGGCTCCAGAGAAAGGAAAGGGCTGAGAAAAGCACAGGCGGAGAAGAGACGACTTTTCTTACAGGGGACTTCCTTATCCTGCCAACTCAGGGAAGCGGGGCCCCTTGTGATCCACTGCTGAAAGCCACCTCATGTTTGAAAAACGGATCCCTCCCAACTTCAGTGGAAGGACGTGACATGTAGCATGAGGGATTCTGTTCCTTCTGACGTGATCTGTTCCGTGGGGCTTATGGCTGGAGTTCGCGCACACCAATGGCTCCTTCTGCATTGGGTTCCATCATCTCTACCCTGGAACATGGGCCTTGGCGAATTCTGGCTCTTAAGTCGCTGTCCAAAACCCCATCCCGTGCTCAGGCGCCCCGAATGACAGTCTCTTCCACCTCTCCAGAAACGTTTCAAATCTATCCTCCATGCATGGTCACCTAAAAACGCAGAAGCACAGAACACTCAGTCGCCATTCACCTCACTGCTTTCAGAAGAGAATGCTCAAGGTCTCTTGCTGACTTTGTTTTTCTTTTTTTTTAGACGGAGTTTCGCTCTTGTAGCCCAGGCTGGAGTGCAGTGGCGGGATCTCGGCTCACTGCAACCTCCGCCTCCTGGGTTCAAGCGATTCTCCTGCCTCAGCCTCCCAAGTAGCTGGGATACAGGTGCCCGTCACCATGCCTGGCTAATTTTTGTAGTTTTAGTAGAGACGGGGGTTTTGCCAATTTGGTCAGGTTGGTCTCGAACTCCCGACCTCGGGTGATCCACTCGCCTCAGCCTGTCAAAGTGTTGGGATTACAGGCGTGAACCACTGTTCCCAGTCTCTTTCTGAATCTTGACTCTGCGGGGACTGCGCGTTAGGGAGACTCGCGTCCCCGCACACGGGCCTTCCTTAACCGAGGGGGACATGCCAGGCTGGACGTGTATCCTAGGAAGCCCCAGCTGGGAGCTCCTTCTCTGAGACTGGGTCCCGGAGCGTGGTGGAAATGATCGAGGTGCAGAAGTTGGAGGGTAGTGGCCCAGCTGCTTCTGTCCCAGGGGTGGCCGCGCGGGCCTGGGGGTGGCCATCTGGGTCCCAGCCCTTCCTTCCCTGTGGCAGGGGCGGGCAGGGTGCATTCTGTTCCACCCCTGCGCCCTTCTCCTCCCCGTCCCCCTCCAGGTGGACCAGCAGACCGCGGGCACTGGTGGGAAGGTGGGCGGGCTTATGCCACCAGCCGCCCCCACTCGGCCTCCCGCGTCTAAGGCTCCAGCGGGGCGGGACAATCTCAGGTCCCGAGCGCCACACTTGGCTGTAGGGTGGACCTGGTGCGCCACTGCCTATGGCTACCGGCTGGTTTCTTAGACCGGCCACCCCTGCGCGGCACCTGCCACTCCGTCTGCGGAAAGCTCCCAGTTACTCAGAAGACCGAGGTAACAGAATAGCTTGAGCACGGATAGTCGAGGATGCAGTGAGCTGCGATTATGCTGCTGCACTCCAGCCTGGGTGACAGAGAGAAACTATCTTGAAAAAAAAAAAAGAGAGAGAGAGAGAGAGAACCACAGAAAATAAGCTATAAAGTATTTGTTTAATGTCTGCAAAGCGCTAATTGCATAGCAGACTTCTAGAAGTCAGTTTCCAGAATCCAAGGCTTACGCCAGGGTATTCTATACATTTCTTCCTACATTGATTATATATTTTGGGCTTCCCAATATTAATGGGAAAAAAATAAAGAATAAACCACAATGAAATAGCACACAATCATGAGACTGACAAACATACAGAGAAAAATTGCAAAGACAGTCCTGGCGAGGACTTGGAGCAACTAGAACTAGAAATATAAACTCCTGCAATAACTTTGAAAAACAGTTCAGTGGTTTATTATAAAGTTAAACATACATTTATTAGGTTACCAAAATATTCCATTCCTAGGTCATTACTAAGGCAAATAGAAAACTAATGTTAAAATGAAAACTTTCATAACATTAGTTGTCTATTTGCTTTAGTAATGACCTAGGAGTGTTTATTATTTAGTAATGACCTAGGATGTTTATTGCCTACTTTATTTGTAATTGCAAAAAGCTAAATGTAAACCAGATACTTTTCTGCAGGTGAATGAATAAACAAACTGTGGTTTATCCATACAATAGAATCTTAGTTGTCAACAAAAATAAACTATTGATTCACATCACGGTATGAAGGAGTCAAATGCATTTCTTTAAGTGAAGAAAGGAAGATCCAAAAGGCTACATATTATAAGATTCAATTTTATGGCATTGTAGAAAATGAAATTACAGGCATTGATAATAATCAGGCCAGGCTTGATGGCTCAAGTCTGTAATCTCAGCACTTTGGGGTGCTGAGGTGAGAGGACTGTTTGAGCCTGGGATTTTGACACCAGCCTGGAAGCATAGCAAGACCTCCCTACAGGAGGAGGAGGAGGAGGAGGAAGAGGAGGAGATGAAGAAAGAAGGATGAAGGAAGAAGGAAGGAGGAGAAGGAGGAGGGGGAGGAGGAGGAAAGGGAAGACAACAACAATTAAAGAATAATCACTGGTGCCAAAGCATAGATGAGGGTAGAAGTTAACTACGAATGGGAAGCATTAGATGATTTTTGGGGTAATGAAAGAGCTCTGTGCGGTACTGTGGAGATAAGGACATGACTCTAAACTGTTGTCAAACTTCGTGGAACTGTACATCACAAAGAATAAATTTTCCTTTCAGCAAATTAAAAAAAAAAGAAACATGATTTTGAGGAAATTCTGATAAAATGCAGGCAGTAAAAAATAGACTTTAACCTTACTAAAAATGTATTATCTAACCTAACACTATTGAAGAAGAATGGAATGAAAGGTCTTGATGTATATCACTTTGAAAAACAGTGTTTTAATTGAATACCGCAAGACTCAAGAACTGAACACAAACATTGTATTCTGGTTAGTATTGTTTGTTTTTAAGAATATGGATAAGCAATTTTTAAGACTACTCTTTCTGTTAGTGTATATGTGTGTGTGTATTTGTGTACATGTCTTTGTGTGTGTGTATACACACACTATACATAAGGTCATTACTTCCAGCTGCTCTCTGAAGTTAAAAGAAAAGGGAGGAGAGTTCTAGAACAAACCCTGTGTTGCTGGACCAGAGTTGGGAATATTTAGATAAATGCATGTCTCATAATACATCAATTGAGAGAGAGGGAGACAGAGAGAGAGAGAGAGAAAGAAAGGAGAGGTGTTCCTATAAGAATCTATGCTAATATGTAAATTTTCAAACTCTGTCTGCTGAGAGGTTTCAGAAGCAGTCACATCCCAGTATTAATGAGCACACTTAGCTCTTATATCATGGTTTCTAAGTACTATTTGCTAATAAAAGGAAGCAAGACTATTTGAAAAATTAGATAATTCTAGCAGTGGAATAGAACATTCAGGTTAAGGTAGAGTATCTTCTGCAGCCAGAAAGTTAAAAAAGTGCTTTATGAACAACAGAAAAAGACATGTCAGAGGAAGTCAACCTGAAAGACTTTCAAGCAGCCCAAGCTGGAATAGCATGAGAAACAAAATAAATAATCATAGGATTGGATTATAACCCTGAGAATAAAAGAAATATTCATAAGTCCATACAGGTCTAGAAAAAATAAATAAATAGAAAAAAAGAGAGATAGAAAGAAAATCTTTTCTATAGAATTCCAAGTACTAATTAATGTAGATGGATAACGCAAAGTAGAAAATCACAACTAGGACACAACAATAATAATTACTGTAGACAAGATGTACTGAAGAATGCACAAATTGTGGGTAAATTTAAAAGAAAAACAGTGTATTTACATAGCCTCAAAATATTTGCCTCTAAATATTTATAAGCATCATTTTCTCTTAATTTCTTTATAAGACTTATGAATATTTAATAAATGTTACAACCCAGTATTGTGATATATATAATGCATAGACATAAGATTTATAAATAGCACAAAAAATAGAAGGAAGTAATTCAAACTTTTTAACAACAAGGCCTTCATATTTTACGTTTATTAAAATAGTACAGTATTAACTCTAGGTAGATTGTGATATGTTAAAGATGCATATTGTAATACCTGGAGAAACCATTTTAAAAAGTAGAGGTGTCACTTAATGCTAATAAAGGAATAAAATTATATTGTAAAAAGTATTTACACAATAATGTTTATAAACCTTTTGGTCATAATAGCTTAAAGCAGGAAAAAACCCAAATGTCCATCTCTAGGAAAATGGATGGAAAAATTGTAACTCATTCATACAAGAGAATGCTACTCAGTCATAGAAAGAAACAAGCTACTGAAGCAAACATGCTAGATGAATCTCATAAACCTGCTAAATGAGACAAGCTTAAAATAAAATAGTACATATTGTATGATGTCAGGCAAAATGAACCAATGGTAAAACAAACAAACAAAATATCACTGAGAAAACAGCCTTTTGTGACAACAAAATTGTCTGAAAGAAAGGCCTGAAGGAATTATCTGAGAATGAAAAAAAAATTCATCATTCTATTTTTATATTCTATCACTAGGATAGAACAAAGTTCAGTTCATTCTTAAAAGATATGAAGGTTATATGAGTGTATTTATCTGTCAAAATTTTTCAGTTAGGATTTGTGCCTTTCAATGTATGTACATTTGACCTCACAAAAAAACAAAACTAAAGTAAATAATGTAGGGTGGCCAATGGGTTGACCAGGGCTGACTGAAGTAGAGAAGTGTAGATGACACCAGAATCGCACAAGATTAGTTGTTGCTGTGGCTTCATGACAAGTCTATTGTGGTTGTCATGAGGCCTCAACAATATGTGTTTTGTTTGTTTTGCACATGTTAAAAATTTTCTGTAATAAAACACAAAATGAATCTATAATGTTAGCTCGTATGATTATGGCTATTGTTGGAGAAGAAAGGATAAGGCAATTGTTGGGGCATGGATGAGTCTAGTTTTATTTTATTTTGAGACAAAGTGTCACTCTTTCACACAGGATAGAGTGCAGGAGTGTGATTTTGGCTCACTGCAACCTCCACCAATCAGGTTCAAATGATCCTCCCACCTCAGTTTCCCGAGGAGCTAGGACCACAAGTGTGCACCACCATGTCTGGTGGTTTTTTGGTATTTTATTTTAGAAGAGACCGGGTGTCACCATGGTGCCCAGGCTGGTCTTCAGCTCCTGAGCTCAAGCAATCTGCAGGCCCTGGCCTTCCAAAATACAAAGATTACAGGAGTGACCCACTGCACCGGGCCTATTTTATGTTTTGATTACACAAGTGTGTTTTTTGTAACAATGTATTGAGCTTTACATGAATAAATGCTTTGTGCATGTAGTTCTGTATGCTACATATTAATAAAAAAATTAGGCCGGGCGCAGTGGCTCACGCCTGTAATCCCAGCACTTTGGGAGGCCGAGGTGGGCGGATCACAAGGTCAGGAGTTCAAGACCAGCCTGGCCAATATGGTGAAACCCTGTCTCTACTAAAAATACAAAACTTAGCCGGGGGTGGTGGCGGACGCCTGTAGTCCCAGCTACTCAGGAGGCTGAGGCAGGAGAATCGCTTGAACCTGGGAGGCGGAGGTTGTAGTGAACCGAGATCGGGCCACTGCACTCCAGCCTGGGAGACAAAGCGAGACTCCGTCTCAAAAAAAAAAAAAAATTTAAATAGTACATATTTGCACAAAAATGCTAACTCAGTATATCAGAATAATGGCAGGATTTTAGTTTTTTGTTTTATTTTGTTTTCTGGTGGAACACACTCACTCAGGACATAATCATACAGATGTTAATATTCAAAGGGAATATTAAAGCTCTAACCTTTGGGTGAGTTATAGGTTTTTTTTTTCTTAATTTGGTACATGTAATGTTTTTTGTTTTGTGGAAATGCAGCTTTTTTTAATTTAAGGAAATGTTTTCCTCACAGTAATAATCATCACTGCCACGGCACCTTGCACAGTGTCCTCCACATAGTGTGCAGTATCTATGGAACCAGGTTGAATCAGGAACAGAACCAATAGCAAGGTTGGTTCTGAAAAAAATAGTAATTTGATAATACTGGTAAGACTGAAAGGCCATGATTTAGTGGCAAACAATTTTTTATTTATTTGAGAAATAATTGGCAAGTAGGTGATCTAAAAAGTGTTGGTTTAAAGCAGTGGCTTTGAGTTTGGCTGTACTCTGTCGTCACCTTGAACGATTTAAACCATACTGTTGCCTGGGTTCCACTCCAGGAATTCTGATTTAATTGGGGTGTGTCGACTTGAATTGGGAGGAGTTTTAAAGGCCCTCCCCCAGGTGATTTTTACACGCAGACTGGGGAGAAAACAATTGGTTCAGAGTGAAAGATGCATTCACTGTGTGTGATTTTCATGTGTGCTGCTGAGAATTGCCTCATGGCTGCTTCTGACTTTAGAATCTTAAAAAGCAGCTCTGTTATTTTAAAAATCAAAGGACAACTTCGGATTTACTCAGCTATTTTTCTAAATTTCAGCAGAATAAAATGTCTTGTTAGCAGATTTCTCTATAAGTCACTTCATATCAAGGTTAGAGTTTGTTTCAGGCACAGTAGTTTTAGTCAGCAATGAAAATCATAAATAGCCTCCAAATATCAAAAAGGGATGAAAAGCATTTGCAGACATATGAAATCTGTTTTTTTTTTTTTTTTTTTTTGAGACGGAGTCTTTGCTCTGTAGCCCGGGCTGGAGTGCAGTGGCCGGATCTCAGCTCACTGCAAGCTCCGCCTCCCGGGTTTGTGCCATTCTCCTGCCTCAGCCTCCCAAGTAGCTGGGACTACAAGCGCCCGCCACCTCGCCCGGCTAGTTTTTTGTATTTTTAGTAGAGACGGGGTTTCACCGTGTTAGCCAGGATGGTCTCGATCTCCTGACCTTGTGATCCGCCCGTCTCGGCCTCCCAAAGTGCTGGGATTACAGGCTTGAGCCACCGCGCCCGGCCTGAAATCTGTTTTTTTAAATAAAGTTTAACCTAAAGCAACCTTTTTATGTGTTTTTAATTGAGCCTGAGTGTTTCTTCATACATGGTCAACTGAAACCCAACTGAAAAGGTAAATAAACTGTAACCTAGTTTTGGGTCAGTTATCAAATTTTGGCCGATCAAAAGAGACCAACTGCTTAATTCATGTCTAAATAAAGCAAATGCCAAGTTGTAATTAATCACTGTTTCTGTAACTCACTTTTCTTTCCTGTACTTCAGGTTTTTTATCTGTGCATAAATATTCTTCTTATTATGTTGTGACCAGAAAGGGATTGTAGTAAGGGTTAAAAAGAAAAAGAAACAAGTGTTCCTCTGCTTAGCAGTTCGCTTCAAGGACAGTTATAAGATAACACTATCCGAAAAGCCAAGGTCAAAGGAATAGGCTCCAGGCACCCCACTCACTCCAGAGCAAGGTTGAAGGGGAAAAAAAAAGAAAAAAAAAAAAAAAGACAAATTCCCTTACTGTTACTCCTTTCCTTTGCCTCTTAAGCATGATTATGTTTTATAAATGTCTGTATTTAGCCAGTTCTTGGTTTTCTTTTGATGCGGCTACAGGGCCACCAGCTATGCAAGGCCACAAGTTATGCACTATATGATTAACTGCTTTTGTTTTGCTTCTGTAAGCCCACTTATAAAAAGCCTGCTCTGTCTTTGTTGAAGGCTCAGCTTTTTAGATGTGGATCCACTCAGCCAGTGGGTACCTTAAAATAAATATCCTCCTTTACTCACCTGTGACTAAGAATGCCTGACTTTTTGTGATGCAGCCCAACAGGTCTCAGCGTTATTTTATCAATCCCCTACTCATAGTGAAATTGTTCTAGTTTAAATGCCAACAGTGTGACTGCTTGGGAGTTTTCTCTGAGCCTACTCTGGCTCACCAGACTGCAAAATTAGTGAATAACTTTTTGCTTGATTAAATTCTGTTAAATTTATTTTGTTTGGCTGGGCATGGTGGCTCACGCCTGTAATCCCAGCACTTTGGGAGGCCGAGGTGGGTGGATCACCTGAGATCAGGAGTTCGAGATCAGCCTGGCCAGCTTGGTGAAGCACTGTCTGTACTAAAAATACCAAAAAAAAAAAAAAAAAAAAAAAAAAATAGCCGGGCATGGTGGCGGGTGCCTGTAATCCCAGCTACTTGGGAGGCTGAGGTAGGAGAATTGCTTGAACCTGAGAGGCGAGGGTTGCACTGAGCCAAGAACGTGCCATTGCACTCCTGGCTGGATGACAAGAATGAAAGTCCATCTCAAATATATATATATATATATTTGGTTTAAGACATTTTTAACAGATTGAACTAGAAGTAAAATCTGAAATAGAGCCTCTAGCAACCCCCAAGAATACCAAGTGACCAAACAATGGCTTATTGTGTTCGCTGCTGTCTTGCAGCAGCTAGGGAGCATGGTAAGTTCTTTCTTGGATTCCAAAGTATCATGGATTTGTGTTTTGAACTCTCTGAGTTTTAGCGAATTTAGAATTCAAACTGGATTAAGAAGTCAGGACAGAAAGTGGATTGGATCTAGAGTCAGACTGGATCTGATAATTAACTGGTTTGGATTCAGTTAAAGGTCTATGACATCTCACTGGGTCAGGTAGAAATCTTTCTAGACCTTCTAAAATGCATATTAAAAAGTATTTCCTTTTCCATTCATCTGCAGAGCTACTGGAGTCCCAATCAGGGTTGTCAAGAGGAACTGCTTCACTTCCTATTCGAAATGGTGTTTCTTCTATTTCTTCACATTCCCTATCTCCTTTTTTCCCTTTTGATGTGTTATAGGAGATACGTTGCTCATTTCTGAAAATCTCTGCTGCCTGCAGAGCTGCCTGCTTTTCGGCTATAGTTGGGGTTGGGTTTAGAAGCAGCATAACATCCTTTCATGTGAGGGGATACACTTGAGTTAAATTCTGAAAACCTTCTATAAATCTATTGGAGTTGTCAGAAAATTGGCCTAAGTCTTCCTTTACTTCTCTAGGGTCCTGTAATAAGAAGGGAACTTGCGGTGGCCCCAAATACTGGGAGTTCTCAGATGGTTCCCCTGGAAGTTGCTTTTCTAATTCTGGAGGAGTGTCCCCTATAGTCCTGCCTGATACGCCTGTTAAAATAGCGGGGTTGATTTTACAATGCTTGCAAAGGTTCAGTAAAAATGCCATACCCTTGTGCAAAAGAAAATGAGTTGCTTTTTTCTTCAAAGTCCTGAGGTTGAAGAAGTTCTAGTGTTTCACAGTGTACTCCAGAGGGGTGCAAGGTGAAGACGGTCTGTTACCCATCTAGAAAAAGAAGTGAGAATAAAAGCATCCTTTTAGTTTTCCTTCTTTCATTGTGACCCAGGGTGGAGGGGAAGACAGTGTGAGTGTCTCCCGACCATTCTCTTTTCTTGGTTCCTGGGTCCTGGCACCATGTTAAATGCGCTGCCCATGGTTGTAGGTGTGGCTTTCCAAGCCACGGAACCAGATGAACTAAGTCATGGGATTAACCGTGCTTTACCCATGCAACCTCAGCTTATCCACCTGTGATTCCCTTTGACTTTCTAGACTTGTGTGATCTTCCTGGCTCCCTAAAAAAACGAATCTTTGCAGAGACTCTAATAGTCACCTTTGGGCAAGGTTTCTTTAACAACAACAAAAAAATTTGCTAGATTGCCTGCTATTATGGCTCATGATAAAACATTTACCCTTAGAAAAGTGTTTCTGGTTAGCTTCTAAACTTAAAATTCTCCTTACTAATTAAGTAGTGTTCTAATTAGAGGCAGACTGGGTGCCTTAAATGTAGGTAGGGACCTAACGATGACTTTTTCTACTAATGGGACAGTATCAGAACTAAAATTTGGCTATGGAAGATATTTTACTCCTAATTGTTGAAGGCAGAGCTTTCCCATTCACAGAAGGGTCTTTTCTAGCAGCACAAAAATACTTAGGAAACTGCAGTGTTATGGTAAATGACTGAAATGTGTCTCATGAAGAGAATTTCTATTTTCACTAGCTGACACTGTTGGCTTAGAAATACCATGTGCTCACTAGAGGAAAGATACAGATGCTTATCGAGTTCTGCCTAAGGCATTTGCCAATCTTTCATAACAGAAGTGTTTCTCTGAACTGTAAACCTTCCTGCACATTGCATACACAGAGAGAATAAGACACATAGTGACACCAGATAGAAAGAAAGGAAAATTTTGTGAAAGGATAGCTGAAGATCCTTTGCCAACACTCAGATGGGCCATCACAGGCTGGCTTCAGTCCAGAAGGCTTTGAATAATGCCAGGGTGTGCCCTCAACAATAATCCTCAGTTGCTTCAGACTTCTTCCAGCCTCACATGATGGTTAGGACCTCTGTGAATAAAACTGATTTGAAGAAAGCCTTGAGATTAAAAGACAGATTTGAGGTCCACTCCATACTCACCAATCCGACGTTTGTATCTTCTGTTCTGATTCTGATCCCAAATGAGAACCCCCAAATGAAATGGCTTTGTTGTCTGGGCCTCTACCTGTGGTTCTGTGTCTTGAATCCAGAAAGAATTCAGGACACAAACACACACAAGCAGGGGGTTTAGAAGCAGAAAGTTTAATAGACAGAAAGAAGAGATAGAGAAAAAGCTTTCTCATTCTGAGAATGTGCGTTGCCCAAGAGAGGGTCTTTGATTTGGGGCAGAATGTGACTGATTTTGTACAGTGGCTTGAGGAGGCCGTGATTGATTTACATAGGTGATGATTGATTTACAGGGGATTGGTTTGACTAGGTGTGCCAATGACATAACCCATGAAAACAAAGATCCTTAAAGTATCCACCCGTACCAGAAGGCACTGGATGCCCTTTGGTTTTCACATGTGGGTGAAGTTTATCTTCCAGATCTCCCTTGAATAGCTTCCCACCCTTTGGGTTCAGAGAGGGAGAAGCTGCCTGTTGAGGAGATTATCTTTAAGATAGGCTTCATAAGCTTAAACAACCTGTGTGATGTTTTGAATAAGTTCTCTCCTGAAAACAATCTCTGGGCATATTGACAAGTTTTATTCTTTCCCAAGTGAAAAGTTTGGTGAAACATTTTAAGGACTTTCCATTGGCTAGAGATTGGCAAATGGAGTTTGCCATCCTTTAACTCTAGCTATTCTGAGGACTGGAAAGTGTACCCTTGAGTAATGACCCATTTTATCTCTGCAGGAGAATACTGGGGCCTATTTTTTCTTACGGAATCTTCCCAAATTAGAGGGGTATGAAGTGTGTTGTTGCCCTGAAGCTTCCTGTCTGCTGATTTAACTGACTGATCAGCTAAACTATTTCCTTCAGCTACTTCCTGTTTTCTTTTTATATTCCTTAGAATGCATTACTGCTACCTTTTGTGGGAGGTAAACTGAGAATAATAACCTGTTGATTTTTTGATGGTTTTCATTTCACATTGGATTTTTGCACTCCTAATATTGGGGTGTTACAGGGTTTGAGGAGGGCCTAGATTTTTAGGTTACTAATAATGGCTTCTAGCCCTTTTTTATCCTTTGGCTTTAGGAGATATTCTGGTTATAAAAGAAAGTGGAATCCACCAGGTGTGGTGGCTTACACCTTTAATCCCAGGACTATGGAAGGTTGAGGTGAGCAGATCACTTGAGGTTAGGAGTGAGGTTTATTGCCTCACAGCAAGAAAATTAAGGATGCAAACACATGAGGAGTGAGTTTAAGAGCAGAGGTTTAATAGGCAAAAGAAAAAGAAAACCTCTCTCTCCTACAGAGAGAGATGGGCTCTCCAGCAGGTCTTCCAGTTCTGTGGTGAAATGCATGGGGTTTTACAGATGAGCTTGAGGAAATGGTGTTTTTGATTTAGATAGGGACTAAAAGATTGGTCACACAAGGTGTGCCATTTACACAGTGCATGAAGAAGCTGGCCACCTCACTTTAATTTTCTACTATGCACATGGGTTCTTTACCCGGCCAGTGCCCTGTTTCCTGTTCCTTTACACACGTGATTCACAAAAAAACCATAGTGCCTCCATGTTGAAAATGGTTGGCCCCAGGTAGCTTTTCCTATTGCAACAGCTGCCGACATTCATCCATGTAAGCTTCCAGCTTGCTTATCTCTGTTTGCAGCTGGATTTTACAGGCTGCTCTTTGTTGAAAAAAAATCAATAGTGGGCTGTTTCTTGTTACAAGAGAAGCTTTGCTGAGGACTCTCTTATACTCACAATTTGCCTAAATAATTTCTTTTGTGCTCCGGTATCAATAAAAGCAGAGCATAGAACGATGTGGGGTGGAGAAGATGTTGGCCACAAATAGTAAGTATTCCCTATATTTTCTTACCTTCACAAATAAGTTATTCCCCTCTCAGTTTTGATTCACCAAGAAATTGAATCATATTCTGAAAAATCAAAACTGAAGGAATAATATATTTGTTAAAGCAATACAGGTTTTATACTGAAATTTTAGAAGCTTAGCAAGATAATGTATTTTCTGCTCATATCACAATTCCTTGAGGGTTTTTTTTCTGGTTAAGAGGACTTCTAAATAATCTTTCAGGGATTATAGTTTCTTTAATCTTCTATCTGCATTCTCCTTTCTTCAGCCAACAAATGAAAAAAGAGATACAGAGAAGACACATTTGCTTCTTAACCAAACAGAACTTTTACTCACTATTAGTCAATGCGGGTAGTGCTGAGAAGAGTAGCTTCCTGGAAGGACAATAAAAAACACACTGATAAAAAAAAAAAAAGTATAAATCTTTCATCAAAAGCTAATGTATTTTAAGTAAAATAAGCATACACATCAATAATAAAATGCTTGTGGTAAAATATTTCTTTGGTTGATTTCTATTGAACTCAGGTAATATTCGACTGAAAGCTAGCAAATATCTAACAGAAAAAATATTATTTGAAATAAGAACATTGTGAATGAAGTTATTCTGTCAAGAGAAGTAAAAATATGAGGATCTCATACTAATAGTTTCATCTACAGTCATACGACATCAAATGCTACTTTTTTTAAAAAAAGTATTTCATATAAGTATTTCACTTGTATTTACTTTTGTTTTATATAAGTCTTCCATTTATATCCGCTTCCTTCATTATTTCAATGTCCTCTCCACTTTATATCAGTGGAAAACAGTCCAGCTGGTTTCAGGAAAGCAGGTGGTGCCATTGCTATTTTAATGATGATGATCAAGAGCACTTGTTTGGGAGTATTTCTGTGCCAAACACTGTTATTTGGCCCAAAGTACTGGTTTTCTATTTGTCTCTAAATTTAGTAATAAAATACAATTATTGGCTAAGAACACTTCATCTTATTCAAATATGTTTTATAAAATTTGGTTGAAATTTAAGTGTTTGTGACTTATCCAGAATATTGACATTTTTTATAAATCCAAATTGAGTACTTTAAAAAAACAAACTTTTAGTAAAAGGCATTGTGAGGCAGAGTAACATTCATAAAATTTCTTTATAATATGAAAGAAATGTGTTAACCATGTTCCCAGTAATAGCTCTGAATACAGCATTCTCAGTTTCCAGTATTCACCCTTAGTCACAAAGGAGAAATTGGTATCTCTGTAAACAGGCACAAGGAGGTGCTGAGTGGAGGTGCATGGCACTGCACATCAATGCTTTATTAGGGTTTTAATTTTATTGGACTGTCATTTGCATGGCTAGATACTTACCGAATCTGCTCATGCTATTTTTTGACAGCTACTGACATCTGTTATCCATTAGTTTTATACAATTATTTGCCTAGCTGAAAAATAAATCTTTTGTTAATTTACTCTAAATTGAGAAACTAGATTTGCAGTCTTTAATCTTCCAATGTTAAAGCAAATCAGAGAAGTGCAATGTGTGTATGTAGAATGCATTTTCCTGCCTATTAAAATTCTTCTTGTATTACCTTGGAAGCCCTAAAAAGTCACCTAAAAAATATTCTTTTTAAAATCTTTGGCCAGGCGCGGTGGCTCACACCTGTAATCCCAGCAGTTTGGGAGGCTGAGGCGGGTGGATCCCCTGAGGTCAGTTTGAGACAAGCCTGACCAACATGGAGAAACCCAATCTCTACTAAAAAATAAAAACTTAGCCATGCATGGTGGCACATGCTTGTAATCCCAGCTACTCGGGAGGCTGAGGCAGGAGAATCGCTTGAACCCAGGAGGCAGAGGTTGTGGTGAGCCAAGATCGTACCATTGCACTCCAGCCTAGGGAACAAGAGCAAAACTCCGTCTCAAAAAAAAAAAAAAAAATCTTTAGCCAAGATTTCAAATGTCAAAATGTTCAAAAACTTAAGCCAAAGTCTTGTCTTTGCATATTGTTAGTAATCTAGCCATTTTAAAAAGCACAGCAATTATGACCACTTATTGGAAAGATGTGGTTTTGATTAATTTTATCCCATTTCAAATGTTTTTGCTAATTGTTCTTTTATGTTAACCTACAAGAAACTATCTGCATAACTTTTCTGGATTCAAGAAACATTCACATTAGGCTGGGCATGGTGGCTCACACCTGTAATCTCAGCACTTTGGGAGGCCAAGGTGGGAGGATCACATAAAGTCCAGAGCTTGTGACCAGCCTGGCAAAAATGTAAAAACTCCATTTCTACTAAAAATACAAAAATTAGCCAGTCATGGTGTTCCACGTCTGCAATCCCAGGTACTTGGGAGGCTGAGGCATGAGAATAGTTTGAACCCGGGAGGCAGAGGTTGCAGTAAGCCAAGATCAAACCACTAAACTCTAGCCTGGGCTATTGTGAGCAAGTTGTTTTTCTCAGTGGCTCTTTCTGTTCCTCTGTAAAATAAGAATAATTATAATACTTATGGTATTAAGTTATTGGGAGAATTAAACTCATTAACACGTGCATAGTGTTATGGTTAGTGCTCAGTACAAACCAGCTATTATTAATATTTAA